>NC_084614.1:30784502-31062002 GCF_033978795.1 Nerophis ophidion | reverse complement strand
CTAACTTTGTTGGGTAAGACAGAATTTGGTTTTAGTCTGAATCCAGTGAAACAGATTGATGGCTTTAGCTGATATAATGACTTTCAAGTGTTTATACTGTATATGTTTAAGTATTTGGCAGACACTTTTATCCAAAGCAACATACATTAAAAATACATATAAAACAATCACTGTAAACATGATCGTTTACGGGAAGAATGTAATAGAAAATATCAATACAAAGTGTCAAGACAAAAAAAACTCTCTGCTGTTGCAGCAACTGAGATAAAGTATATTGGTCCGTAAGATATATAGATATCTACTATATTCATACATTGTTAATGTAGGATATACACATGTATATAACCTAATCATATTCCATCCATCCATTTTCTACCGCTTATTCCCTTTTGGGGTCGTGGGGGGAGCTGGCGCCTATCTCAGCAACAATCGGACGGAAGGCGGGGTACACCCTGGACAAGTCGCCACCTCATCGCAGACCTAATCATTTTGTTTCTTCAATTTAAAAATAGCTGACCGTTTTTTCCCCTTCTCTGGGATTATTATTCCCAGTTTTGATCTTGGACGTCTGGTCACTTATAGCATATAAGAATATTCTATTATTGTTAAGCAAACTATGAACACGCCAAACATGCGTCCTTTATCATAGTTACACGTATGACAAAAAAAGCGTGTGAAAATCAGTGGTATTCAGTGAGATAAAATGCGCTGACAGTTCATTGCTCCTGCCAAAAGAATTGCAGAGTGGAGTGGTGATGCAAGATGGCGACCCCGCGTCTCGTCTCGTCAGCGCCAGTAGGCAGTAGTGGTCGATGCTGCGTCTACTTATAAGATGTCTATGGTTCTAACGTTAGCAGTGAGTTTATAGCCTCACTGATTTAACTACACAGCAAATAAAAGTCACGTTACTCACGTTAGCTTAAATTCAAAACTTACCCGTCTTTGTGCATCTTCAAATGTCGAACGAAGTTGGAAGTTGTTGCGTCTCCGTCTGTAATCTTCCAACCGCATGTTTGCATACGGTAATTCGTTATTTGTTGACCAAGTCGTTGTTTTAATACCCGAACAAAACTATTTTTGGCATAACTTTTCCTCACTGGCGCTTTGTTTAAGAGCTCTTCTGTGTTGGTTTTCCTGCAATTTGATTGGATGAATGCTGTGTGACGAAACTAACGTGGATGTAATTTGATTGGCTGTTGGACTGACGGGTAGCGCACACACTGTCATCGGACACATGTTGACAAACACGCGTACACAATGGAAGATACGGAGCGCTCCTGAATAACTTTTTAATTGTTGGGTTTTGGGGAAAGTAGCAAGTCATGTCAAGTCAAAAGGCTCAAGTCCAAGTCAAGTCACAAGTCATTGATGTTAAAGTCTAAGTCGAGTTGGAAGTCTTTTTACATTTTGTCAAGTGGAGTCTAAAGTCATCAAATTCATGACTCGAGTCTGACTCGAGTCCAAGTCATGTGACTCGAGTCCACACCTCTGCCATTTAGTGGTCAATTGTATAGAATATGTACTGTACAGTGCAATCTACTAATAAAAGTTTCAATCAATCAATCAATCAATCAATCAAAAAACCTACAAACTTTCACAAAATCATAGATTTTTCTAAATGAATACTTTAATGGTGGAATTGGTAACTACTATTTTTGGCAATGGAGAAGACAATGAGACAATAAGTATTAATAACGGTGTGAATGATATGTTAGCAATGTTAGCTTGATTTGTCGTGTTGCTAGCTTATCCTTTTAATGCAAGACAACAGCATCGCCGTCAAAAACATTAAGAATTATCTTCCTAAGAACTACTTATAATTGGATCAATGCCTTCTGTGTTTGGCAATGGACCAGTTATTTATATAATCTGTAATTTTGTTCACGTAGACCACAGAATAGCTAACTGTATGCCTGGCTCAAGTCACTATTGTTTACAAGGTTTTGAAGCAGCATTGCAATAACATGATAAACTATAGAATAGAAAATGTTTTTATTGTCAATATACACATGCATAAATCCAGGCATGAGCATTGGAGAGATAATGACTCAGAATTATAAACTTTGCTAGCGTATATTACCTGATTTGCAGCTAGGTTTTCTTACTTTCTGTGCCCGGTGCTTTCAAGCCAAATTTCTTCTCCCTACAAAAACCTCCCCCCCCCCTCCCTTTAACTTCCGGGGTCATGATTAATACAGACGATTTGTTAACGCTACATTATAAAAATATAACGCTATATTATAAAAATACAGACGTTTGGTTAACGCTATATTATAAAAAAAATTCAAAAACAATTTACAAACACAAGCTATGCGATGACATAAGAGTAAACGTGACCCCGGAAGTAAATGCGTCATCCATAGCTTGTGTTTGTCAATTGTTTTTTTATTTTTTTTATAATGTAGCATTAACAAAACATCTGTATTTTTATAATATAGCGTCATATTTTTATAATATAGTGTCATATTTTTATAATATAGCGTTAACAAAACATCTGTATAAATCATGACCCCAGAAGTAAATGGGGAGGAACGTTTTTTCTAGGGGGGAAGAAATTTGGCGTGACAGCGCCCTCCCCACTCTGAGCCGACAACAAACCATGATGAGTCGCTGTTCTCGCTATTTCATCTGGAATCTTGTGTTGTATTAAAATTCAAGTAAAGAATACGAACCCCGTTTCCATATATGTTGGGAAATTGTGTTAGATGTAAATATAAACGGAATACAATGATTTGCAAATCTTTTTCAACCCATATTCAATTGAATGCACTACAAAGACAAGATATTTGATGTTCAAACTCATACATTTTATTTATTTTTTGCAGATAATAATTAACTTTGAATTTCATGGCTGCAACACGTGCCAAAATAGTTGGCAAAGGGCATGTTCACCACTGTGTTACATCACCTTTTCTTTTAACAACACTCAACAAACGTTTGGAAACTAAGAAAACTAATTGTTGAAGCTTTGAAAGTGGAATTCTTTCCCATTCTTGTTTTATGTAGAGCTTCAGTCGTTCAACAGTCCAGGGTCTCCGCTGTCGTATTTTACGCTTCATAATTTGCCACACATTATCGATGGGAGACAGGTCTGGACTGCAGGCGGGCAAGGAAAGTACCCGCACTCTTTTACTACGAAGCTACGCTGTTGTAACACGTGGCTTGGCATTGTCTTGCTGAAATAAGCAGGGGCGTCCATGATAACGTTGCTTGGATGGCAACATATGTTGCTCCAAAACCTGTATGAACCTCTCAGCATTAATGGTGCCTTCACAGATGTGTAAATTACCCATGCCTTGGGCACTAATACACCCCCATACCATTACAGATGCTGTTTTTTTAACTTTGTGCCTATAACAATCCAAATGGTTTTTTTCCTCTTTGTTCTGCAGGACACCACGTCCTCTGTCTCCAAATCTAATTTGAAATGTGGACTTTTCAGACCACAGAACACTTTTCCACTTTGCATCAGTCCATCTTAGATGAGCTCGGGCCCAGCTTTGCATAGTATAGTTTTAACTTATACTTATAGATGTAGCGACCAACTGTAGTTACTGTCAGTAGTTTTATGAAGTGTTCCTGAGCCCATGTGGTGATATCCTTTACACACTGATGTGGGTTTTTGATGCAGTACCGCCTGAGGGATCAAAGGTCCGTAATATCATCGCTTATGTGCAGTGATTTCTCCAGATTCTCTGAAACTTTTGATGATTTCACGGACCGTAGATGGTAAAATCCCTAAATTCCTTGCAATAGCTTGTTGAGAAATGTTGTTCTAAAACTGTTTGACTATTTGCTTACAAAGGGGTGACACTCGCCCCATCCTTGTTTGTGAATTACTTAGCATTTCATGGAAGCTGCTATATACCCAATCATGGCACCCAACTGTTTCCAATTAGCCTGCATACTTGTGGGATGTTCCATATAAATGTTTGATGAGCACTCCTCAACTTTATCAGTATTTATTGCCACCTTTCCCAACATTTTTGTCACGTTTTGCTGGCATCAAATTCTAAAGTTAATGATTATTTGCCCCCTCAAATATTTTTTATCAGTTTGAACATCATATGTTGTCTTTTTAGCATATTCAACTGAATATGGGTTGAAAATGATTTATATTTACATCTAACACAATTCCCCAACTCATATGGAAACGGGGTTTGTAGATGATTGGTGACAATCACCAGTGTCCATAGTCCATGTGGTTTTAGCAAAATGAAATAAAAGCAATTCATCAGCAAGGCTCGTCAGCGAGAGGTGGCGTGGTCACAAGTGCTTCGTTTGCTTCTCAGAACAGTTTTTGAAGGCGGCCTAAAATTTGCTTGAAAACCGTTCAAATTTTTGCTGTAAAGACCTACAAACCCTCATTACATGTTCTATAAACCAAAATGAAGTGTTTTAAAATTTATACGACCCCTTTAAAGTCAGTGAAGTGTTGTGCCAATTAGTTGTAAGAATGCTATGTATGTATTGATTGTAACTCTTTCTTGATCACATTACTGTTTGTGTGCCAGTGTGTTGACACCACTGTAAACAAAAAAAACACACTTGCCTTCCTATATTATGTGAGGTGTCTAATGGCAATTTGTTGCCCGTCACATATTTCATCAAAAGACGCCCATGGGAATCTCTTATCCGATGGACGCCTTCCAACAGCTTTGTGCTCACTAAAAGGCTGGAAAAGTCAACCATTTAGCTCAGCCCAGAGGTTTGGGATGGTGCTTTGTTTGTGGACGCTCAAAGGCTTAGAAAGGCCAAATGCTTATCATAGACCAAAAGACCTTTAAGGCTTTAAGGCCACCTGCTCACAAAATGCAATCTGTTTTGTGACTGCTGATTATTACTTACTAATATACTATTTTTAGTTAAATTATTCTTGACTTTCAATAAATGCTATTTTGTTAGAATCCAGCATCTAGATGTACTGTATGATTTAGTAGCCATTTGCTTGATGGCATAATATTTTCCCTCAAACATACAGATACCCAGGCTGCCCTCCTACCTGGTTGTCATAGAAACATATGTCACATGACCTTAAGTGAGACAAACTTTGAATGAGAGAGGATTGGCTCCCTGGAGGTTGTCCGTTGCCCTCTCGATTCATCTGACACCGTTGCCTAGGAAACAAGGCAGCTAGACAGAAAGCTGAGAAGAGATTCAAGCGCTTGTTTGTTTGTATAGTACAGAATAAGAAGCTGCTCGGCGCCCTGGGGATGTGCTATCAGATGGAAGCTTAAATTTAATGTCTCTTGATCTGTTTATCTGCTTGTCCTTTCTGTCAATCATGCACCTCTTCTGTCAATCAACGTGCATGGTTATGTATTTATCGATTGATTTCGGGAATACCTCTACATCTGCAGCCAGGCAAGGACATAACAATTACTAATCCAGGTACATCAGCACTAAGAAGGAACTACGTTGTGTCTCCCTTGGGAAACGATGCCATCATCATTTACCATAAAACAGGGTAATAGGTTCATAAAAAAGGGATGTCTAATAGTTCCAACAGCTCATTCTGACTGATGTTTCATGAGTGAGTGTCTTGGTTGAGTCTGGCATTCAATAACAGCGCCAGCCTTGATACTCATGGTGACACTAATCAGTTTTCCTTTTTGACTTGATGTAATTATTGAACTTAGCGCCCAGAAACAAATTCCTTTTTGCCCTAACTGTCTGATTTCTCACATCATTTAATGATCATAATGGCCCACTTGTCTTTTAACTATACCATTTCTTTTGTGGGACAACTGCAACAACAATCACAGAGGAGCACTCTCCTGCCTCACTTGTATAATTCTTGCCTCCTTTCATGAAACAGAGAGGCTGCTTCACAGAGTGTATTCACAACTGAGCGAACTTTGCATCATACCAATGAGCTGCTGTCTGTAAGCAAAAAGTTCGATAATCAGTTGACCCAGTTGTTTTAATTGCTTACCAGCGAACCCAAAGACGAGGAAAATAAGTAGCACAATGACGTTCCACCGGCACCAGTATCTTATGCCATAAATAACGAAGGGTCTCGCCAACAAACAGCATTTGATCAAGGCGCTCTCTGGCACACCAGCATAAAAGAGAATATATTAACCTAATATCATAATATTCCATGCAATGTTTCTGTTCAAAGCAATGGATTACAATCCAAGAAAAAATTCAAACACATTCCCACCTAATAAGAGAAGAAAGAAAGCTATGACCTTGATTTTTTGGTATACCATAATGAGCAGAGACCTTGTTTGCCATTGCTTTGAGTCTTTTATGTATTTGTCACACTTGATAGAACATAGCATTGTGTTGTCCTGCTAACACGGAAACATTTGGAAATCAGTTCTCAGTACAGGGGTACCTTAGTTTTTGTACGCCTCACTTTCTGAATGGATGGGTTTTCAACAGAAACATTTGCCAAAAGTTTACCTTCGTTTTCACATATCCTCTCGGTTGCAGCCAAACATTGTGCGTAATAATGAGTGTACAAGGCCTCATGTCTCAGAGTACAAAGTGTACCAAACAAAACAGGAAACGTCCTGACCTCAATTTGACTCAGTGTGCCAAACACTGCACATACAGGAAACAGATACTTCAGCAACAACGAACATAACAGGGAACCAAGAGTAGTTCAGCATAATTATCCCTAGACACGAGACACATAGCAACAGACGTCAGTCAGTAGACTGACCAATCAGATAACTACTGGCACAGTGTATATAGGCTGCTGCACAGCAAACTCTCATGTGATCGCTTTGGGTTTTACTGGTACTACTGTTCAAGTGTACTGTACGATCTCCGCTCTCTGCAGATTGCGTTCAATAAAATACTTCTACTTGACTCAACTTCTGCCTCCTCGAATTGTGTTCCTGCTCCCGGCCCGGGTGAGACGGCACTAAAAATGCCTCTCAACAGTAACAAAGCAATCGGTTGTGTATCATTCCACAGCATTGAGGACCCAAATACTGTCAGGCTTACCTGACAGTTTGGTTATATTTTAGTTTTAACTCTGTGTTTGTTTTATTTTCTGTCAGCGCTCTTATTTTGGTTCAGGTTCCTTCATGTCTCCCTAAGCACTGTTCCCCCTCAGCTGCGGCTGATAGGCACCAGGCCACACCTGGTGTCAATCAGCCAGCTGCTATTTATACCTGCCTTGCTCTCCAGCGTAGGCTGGAGTATTACTACCTGTCGCTGTAGCTACTACCTGTATGCTGAATCCGGATAGCTGTATGCTGTTTCCTGTGAGCTGTCTTCTAGTTCCTTGTTCCCTGTTTTCCTGGTATCCTGTTTCCTGTCTCCTTGTTCCTGGTTGTTGTTTTACCTTTATTTTGGACGATAACTTGTGTTTTCCTGCACCAAGCCTGCCGTCTCTGCATCTTGGAGTTCGTCACCAACACTTTGTGACAAATACAAAGTTTGTCATTATTTTAGTTGAGTATGGCTGCAAAATAACCCATCTTTAGGCAAAAAATGTTGGGTGACCTTTGATTGACCTATGAAAGAATCTTTAATAACTCAGAAATAAAATCAGCACAAACAACCATTTCAACTGCACAAACAAATGAGACTATTTCAACAGGGATTTTTACGAGGGGCCAATTTCACACAGGTTTTTGAATGAACTGTCAGGAAATAAACACCTGTCAGAAATGAGTAATTAGATTTTCGGGGCGATTCGATCACCATTTTGATTCTGTACTTTAGTTAAAGGATTTTTTTTTTTCTGGGAGTTACTGGAGGCATGTGCTCTTCGAGCGCTTTTCTAGTTTGTTAATCAATCAATCAATCAATGTTTACTTATATAGCCCTAAATCACGAATGTCTCAAATGCTGCCTATTATGTTTGAATGTAAAGAATGTCAGCTGGTGCAGTTGGGAAACCTCACTCCCAGACACCTTAGGTGGGACAATGAGCTGACAACACAGGCTTTTAGCTTGTTGACGAGCGCTCTTATTTCCCAATTAGTGGACTTAGCTTCCATCACCGAGTAGTGTGAAGAAGTCGGGTTACATACATTTGTGCGACACTTTTAGGTTTTGCAAATGAATGAACTAATTTATAGGCTATTTGCTGACCTGGAGAAGACCAGAAGTAAAAGCAAAAGCCTTCATTGAAAAACAAGCTTGAACATTTTTTTTAATCCACATTTTTGGACTTTTTATTTTTTTTTCCTACAGTAGATCTTTTTAATTGTTTTGGTACTTGTTGCTGAATATTGTTCTTTTTGAATGTGTACAGCAACAGTAATAGTGTCACATTTAGGCATTTAATTATTTTTTGTTTACAATCTTAATGGTGGCCTGGTCCATCGTCTTTGGCTTTGAGGCTGCGTGGTGTGCTTTTCACCGTGCCTTCTTATTATGATAAGGGTGTGTTGGTTCGGACAATTTTCGAAATGCTCGATTCGCCGAAGTATAGAGGACAGCCCGTAGCATTTAGCATTGTGTTTGCCTGCACAGAGCATTAACAGCAGACATTTGTCGGTAATTAGGTGCACCGATGTGTATGCGTGTAAGCAAAAAAGTAAAATACCAAAGTTCAACACCTCCATTCGTTATTGGTTCGACAAGATACAACACATGTAGTGCATTACACATTTTTCCATATCCAGTTACCTATAATTACATCCCAAAAACAAGATGTATTAATTTTTTCATTCTGATATTAGTTACAGACTTGGTGGAAGAGTCAGTTACCATATCTGCAGTTGGACATTAATGAAGACTTATTTTTTCATCAAGTATTTTTATTTGTATTTCATTTTCCATCCTCAGTGCAAATCGGACAAAATGATATCTAAAATCAATGTGCTTACATCTTTGACGACTCACAGGATTTTTTGCTAGCGCTGGCCTAGTGCTTGTCCTCAAAAATTGCTACTGTTGCATATTCAAGTCCATTGTCCATTTCATTCAGTAAATGTAGCAGATACAGTCCATGCTTTCCTGTGTAGCTGTTGATCCCACCATGCATTCAGCTTCAACCTACTCAGTGGCCTGGTGGTCAGAGTGTTCGCCCTGAGATCGGTAGAAGGGCTGGGCGTATCGATACCAAGTATCGATAGTATCGATACTTATTGAGTATCGGTATCGTATCGATACTTCACCAAATTAAGCGAATCACGCAGCGCAGCGCTCCTCACCACTCCGACCTCCTCCCTAGTGATGGGTCGCGAACGAGATTTAAAAACACTTTAAAAATTCATCTTCAACCCAAAATAAAATAAAATAAATACAATTAACATGATGCTTGGTGCGTTCGCGCACATGTAGTAGTTATAAAATTGCTGTAAATGTGAACATGCAGACAGTAAACAGGAAGGAAGAAAAACGAAGCTTTAATTCATTATAGAAAAACAAAGCTTTAATTCATTATAGTATCTGGTAAAAGTAAGAAAAAAAAGGGAGAAAGAACATCATAACTAATTACAAAGTTTAAAAAAAGGGTATGAAGACAAAAAGCTGTGATAAGGTGATCTGGCATCTATTACTTTTGACTGGTGCAGAAGAGTCTAAAAAGAGAAATGAAAAAAATAGTAATCTGTGTTAAAAACATTCTAATGTTTGTTTGGAAAATACTTCCTGGATTTGTGTTGTTTTTCTGTAATACCTGCGTTTTAAAAATGTTTAGTTGTGGTTTTAGTCACTGATCGGGGTTCGACTAATTTTGCCTGGCTTACCTGGTAGAGGGAGACACGTTCTTTCATTCGGCCATTACAGACTGGACCTGAATGAATAAGCATCGTGTCCGTGTTTCTGTTCAATATCCCACTCCTCTACAGGGGTGTAACACACATCAGTATAATTCGCTACGAGGTTCACTCGGACACGCACACACACACGCGTGTGTTTCCAGTGCGACTTAATGTCTTGGTTGTAAACTGTAAAGTATTTTTTTGCACTAAAATAACGATAATAATTTCTCAGTTCTTTTGTTTTGTGTTCATTTTTACAACTGTTTAATAAGTTGTGTTTTCTTTTTTACTTAAGTTCTTGTGTGTTGTGAAGCGACTAGCCAAGTTCAGTATTTGTTTTCACCTTATTTGCACTACTTACTTTATTGTAATTGATATTATTACTTTTTTATTTGAATTTCTCAGTTCTTTTGTTTTGTGTTCATGTTTACAACTTTGTTCACTAACAACAGTTTTGTTATTTACCTTAAGTGTGTGTGTGTTTTGAGGCGACAAGCAAGGTTCAGTAGTTGTTTGCACCTTTGCAGCCCTTTGAGACACTAGTGATTTAGGGCTATATAAGTAAACATTGATTGATTGATTGATTATTTGCATTACTTTATTGCTATTGATATTACTTTTGTAATAAATATTTTATTTTTTGACTTAAATCGTTGTCCTGTGTTGTATTATTATCATAATCAATTAATAAAGGCAAAACTACAAACTTATTTTTCAAAAGTATCGATACCCTCAAGTCCCCCCCTCCCCATCAGATGACGATACTTCCGGTATTGGTATCGGCGATACTGACCGGTATCGGATCGGTATCGATATCCACATTTGCGATATCGCCCACCCCTAATCGGTAGGTTGTGAGTTCAAACCCCCGCCGAGTCATACCAAAGACTATAAAAATGAGACCCGTTACCTCCCTGTTTGGCACTCAGCATCAAGGGTTGGAATTGGGGTTTAAATCACTAAAATGATTCCCGGGCACGCCCACCGCTGCTGCACACTGCTCCCCTCACCTCAGGGGGTGATCAAGGGTGATATGTCAAATGCAGAGAAAAAATTTGCCACACCTAGTGTGTGTGTGACAATCATTGGTACTTTAACTTTTAAGTTTTAACTTTAACTTCACAAATGGCTAAAGCAACAGTACCTCATAGACAACTAAAACGATAAGCAACAACGTTCCCTCCAAAATGTATACCTACACAATTGTGTGCTGCTCATGCGTCCTGTCTGAACTCTGAACAAACTAAACACAAAAAAATTTATATAATTGTGCAATGCAAATGTGAGTGACTGGCGACAACACTACGAGTGGCCACAACACATAAAACAATGTTCATTTATCGCAGGGGTAGGGAACATATGGCTCGGGAGCCAGATGTGGCTCTTTTGATGACTGCACCTGGCTCTTAGATAAATCTTAGCTGACATTGCTTAACATGATAAGTAATGAATAATTCCGCTGGTAGTCACAGTGTTAAAAATAACGTTCAAAATATAAAACATTCTCATACATTTTAATCCATCCATCTGTTTTCTACCGCACCTGTTCAAGAAGTAGCATTAATGGTAAGAAGAATTTTATTTCTCATCAGTGAGCTTCCGAATAACAATGTTATTAATAAAAAGAATAACGGACTTATGATGTGAAGATCTGTCACTTCATTTCTGTTTGTGCTTCTTTGTTTTGTATTTACTTCCCATCAGTGCTCTTATTTTGTTTCCATTTCCTGCTTGTCCCACTGGGCGCTGTTTTTTTCCCCTCACCTGCTGTTGATTGGCAGCTGGTCCACACCTGCTACCAATCAGCATGTTTCTATTTATGCTTGTCTCACGCGCTCTTCAGGGCTCAAAGATTGACTATTGTTTAGCTCGCCTCCCGGAGATGAATGGTCTCTGTTCCATTTGCTAAATTAAGAGGGGGTGGTGCAAACGGACAGACAGGTATTCGACACATTTAAACAATTACCGCAAATAAAACATGTTTTAATCGTGTGTGTGCAAGTACTGTATGTTTTAACTTTGTAAAGTTACTGTTGTGGTGTAACTTTTTAGCAATGAGAAGGGAGACATCAAGCAGCTTGTTGGGAGTGTGTTGTATGCAATTTATTACATTTAAACAACACCAACAACAAACAAACGAAATGTGTGTGTGTGTGTGTGTAACTAAACAAACGTGTTAAATGTAACAGACGTGTTATTTGTGATTAAATCGGCGCAGGAACAGTATGACTTTGTTTGTTTGTTTGGAGAACAAAAGAAATCCTAAGCTAAAATGGCCGCCATCCGCATCAAACTTTTTTTTTTCCCTAATATACTACTACTACTACTACTACTACTACTGTTGTTGTTGTTGTTGCTAGTAGTACTGCTACTGTATGACTGCTACTGTACTACTACAATAACAAATACTACTACTACTACAAGTACTGCTTCTACTACATGTACTACTACAAAAAATACAATTGCTAGCACTGCTACTACAAAAAATACAATTGCTAGCACTGCTGCAAGTGCTGCTACTACTACTACTACTACTACTACTACTACTACAACAACAACAACAACAATACAATTACTACTACTACTACTACTACTACTACTACTACTACTACTACTATTGTTGTACTGCTACTATACTACAAGTAGTACTTGTACTACAATAACAAATACTACTACTACAAGTACTACTACTACTACTACTACTACTACTACAACAACAAATACAATTACTACTACTACTACTACTACTATTGTTGTACTAAGTACTACTACTACTACAACAACAAATACAATTACTACTACTACTACTACTACTACTACTATTGTTGTACTGCTACTATACTACAAGTAATACTACTACAATAACAAATACTACTACTACAAGTACTGCTACTACTACTACTGTTGTACTGCTGCTATACTACTAAAAGTAATACTAGTACTACAATAACATTACTACTACAGTACTGCTACTAGTAAAACAAATACAATTACTACTAATACTACTACCAATGTTGTTTACTACTAATACTACTGCTACTACATATACAGCTGCTGCTACTACTATTACTACTACTACTACTGCTAAATGTTTACTACTAGTACTAATACTATTGTTGCTACATATACAGGTACTACTACTACCACTGTTGTTGTTGTTGTTGTTGTCGTCAATAATTAAAGTGTTAATCAACATGTATGTGACTTTATGCTTTGTTTTGGCAGACAATTGCTTCCTTGGACAACACAAGATGGATTTTCGCCCACTGTTTGTGTTTCATGGCTTCGCCACTGAGCTAACCCTGGAGCGTACGGCGGAGGCAGCCAAGGTGGCGAAGGCAGCCAAGGTGGCGAAGGAAGCTAAGTCCTTGGTGGCCTGCGCGGTGCAGAAAGGCGAGGAGGTGAAAGAGGAAGCCCGGGCACGCATCCGCCAGTCTGGAGGAGACCCCGGATGCCCCAAGCTGGTGCTCAGTGAGAGCAAGCTCCAGTTCGGGCAGTACCGGGGTCAAACCTTCAAGTGGCTGCTGGGGAATGACGTGGGGTACGCCTGTAGCATCGTGGTGTTGCACCAAAAGGAGCGTGCCAGCGGAGACACTTCCCGGTCACCTCTCGCGGTCAACAAAACCGCACTGGCGTCTTACGCACAGCTCTTTCCAGACATGGTCGCCGCCCTTCGCTCTCAGGCCGTGCGCATGGGGGAGATGCCCTTCAGGGAGCTGGATGGCAGAGCAGTGGGTTTTGGGGCTCATGCCAAAAGGACATACTCCGCACTGTATGAATCCCCCAACGGCGACGATCAATCGTAAGTTTGATTTGATTGATAGTGGAATACCTTCCATTGCATCTGTAACATATGTGTTGTGTCTATGCAGCTACTTGCAATGGCTACGAGGCAAGCAAACCAAACCGGGTTCCACCATGCATGCCTTCCAGCGTTACGTGTTGAAGCGTGACAAGGATGCACAAACGCAGACCGCCGCGGCCGGACGTGACGCCCCAGGTAAATGCCCTCCCCAGGTTTGTATGACTTTGTTTACAGGTGCAGGTGAAGAGGAGCCCACCGATGCAATGCTCGTTGAAGCGGCCATGGAGGTGGAATCTCAGCGTGAGTTTTCATCATTGTTCTTTTTCCAAGATATAAGCTAATCTGAACTGAAGTGAGCTGACTGAAATGTGCCAACAGCTTCTACTACCTCGCAGACGATGAGGACGCCGCTGGAAGCAGGCCCTTCCCGCCTTACCGCTCCTATCGCCGGACATGATGCTGCGTCGCCCCTGACTTCAGGTGCCGAGGTACGAGCGCATTGCGAACGCGCCGCGACGGTAGCGGTTATTCCAGCCAACGTGTTTATTTGGTGTCCCTTTTGTCACAGTTGCTGCCCAAGTCCTGGCGACAGACGCTGCCGGAAGAACAGCACAACTGGGTGGGCCGCGCGCTTTTTTTCCGAGGTCCCAAGGGGAAAGCGGTTCTCAAGTCTGGGCTGAAACTATGGTGGCAACCTCCTAAGAAATTGCCGTATTACACGCAGCCCCCTGCCTCGTCCGCCGTCTTTTTCCACTCGCGCTTTTTCCTGTGGTGCCCGTACAAGCTTTGGGGCTGCAAACTGGAGTGCCCAAAATGCAAGCACAAGCTGACGGGTTGTGGACTGTACAAGACCCTGAGAAAGGTCTTGGACTTAAGTGACTGGTACTACATGGCCACAGAGTATCTGGAGTGCCACGCGTGCCACAGGAAGTATGCCGCTTGGGCCAGCAACATCATCGGGCAGCTGAGCACGGCAAAACAGGCAGAGTTCCCGGCGATCCTCACCTACAGGTGAGTCATTTAAAGAGACGAGGATGTGTGATGCATTAGTCTGGAATCTGTGTGACCGTATGTTCCTATCCCGTTTAACAGGTTATCTTGTGACAAGAAGGTCATACGGCAAATGCAGGCTCGCACGCTGGGTAACAGTGCCACTCGGCTTCGCTCCTACTTGGTAGAGGAGCACTCACGAGAGTGGCAGACTCGGGCACTCGGCTACCTGGAGGTGATGGCTCGCTTTCGCTCCGTCAGCTCCTTCCCGCAGCCGAGGGCCTGTATCCCGCCCATGCGCCCGCTGCCTAGCGTTTCCTGGCTGCTGTCGGTGTACGTGAGGGAGGTTCTTCCTCGCATGGAGCACACGAAGGCCAGGATTACGTCTACTTTCGGAAGTATCCTGAAAATGGACTCCACCAAGAAGGTACGATTTATTGATTGATACTTTTATTAGTAGATTGCACAGTACAGTACATATTCCGTGCAATTGACCACTAAATGGTAACACCCCAATAAGTTTTTCAACTTGTTTAAGTCGGGGTCCACGTTAATCAATTCATGGTAGAAATGGCACCTACTACGATCACATCAAGTGCCTTACTTCTTTTGTGTTTCCTAGATGACCAAGAAGCTGGCAGGTGAAGCCGCGGGAACGGCTGCCTGGGTCACCAACGTCGGCAACGAGCTGGGCCAGGTGCTAATGTCGGTGCTGACGGTGGCAGAGGGGGACGGTCTGCTGGCCATGGCCCAGGGACTCATGCGCCGCTACCGAGAGGCCGGGCGAGACCCTCCTCACGTGCTCTACGTGGACCGTGACTGTTGCTGCTCCGCCGGCGGACAGCCTAAGGTGGGGTTTTGATCTGTTGTGCGGTAGTCTTCAAATTATGGCCTGTCGGGCATAACGCGGGTCTGTGTCATTAGGTGGCGGCTACGTTCGGCGAGTGGGACAGGCTGGTGGTGCGCCTGGACGTGTGGCACCTCATGCGCCGCTTTGCCAGGGGCGTTTCCACAGAGGCCCACACGCTTTATGGTGAATTCATGAACAGACTCTCGTTTGCCATGTTTGAGTGGGACGAAGGGGACATGAGCCGTCTGCGCGAGGCTAAGCGGGCGGAGCGTGGCGGGAACGGCCACGTCGAGCCGTCGCGCAAGGAGCTGTACCGTCACTGCCGCCGGCGCACCAGAGGAGTGGAGGAGACCACGCGTCTTGTCCAGGAGGTGATGGATCACCTGTGGGATGCCAAAGACACCTTGGGCGTCAAGCTGTTTGACCAAGGCAGGATGAAGGAGATTTGGAGCACTCAGCGACGCCACTTGGGCTGCATCCAGGACCCGCCTGGCGTGGCGCTTTACACAAGAACTTCCACAGTGACCAGAGGAGGGGTGGCTCTTCCCGTCTTCCGCTGTGCAAGGGGCTCCACTTCTCTGGAAAGCTTCCACCTGCACTTGTCCTGTTTCATTCCAGGTAAACGACTGTTTTTGATAAGCCATTTGGGCCACTTTTGCAGACGTACGTGTCTAACATCTTTCTTCTTTACGATGCCGCAGGTACGTCGGCCAACGCGCTCCATTTCCAGGTTTACCTTCTGGAGGGTCTGTGTAGGTGGAACGAGGGCCGAGGAAGAGCGGCGGTGAAAGGGACCGATGATGTCACGGTGCAGTGTTACGACGCCGGCCTGCAAGACGCACTCGCGCAGCTGACACAAGAGCTCATGGGTCTCACGCTGGTTGACAATTACACCCCGGCGAGCAAGTACACAGGTAACGTGGGGGCGGGGGGCAGCTTTGCTGCTGCGGTGGCCATACAAATCCATTCCGGTCTCATTTGATGTCTAATTGTGTTCAGGAGAGCTTATTGGCATCCAGTATCTGTATGCCCAGACTGGCGTCGTGCTGCAGTCCCACGTTGTGGATGATCCGGACAAGCCTGACTCAGATGACATGGAGGACGAAGACCAACTCGAGGATGATGAGGGTTACGATGACGAGCCAGTGGGAATCGAGCAGTATACGGGTGACCGCCACTCCTCCGTGACTCTGCCCCCCGACGATGAGCCAGCAGAAGAGAAGGAAGAAGAAGAAGTAAGTGTAATCTTTCTCCTGACTTACCTGACGATTTTGACTGTGAGTAATATAAAGATCTGTTTTTTGACACAGGATGTGTTAGGTCCAGACGGGAACGGCGGATACCAGCATGTCTGTCGCTTGGCCACCGCCCTTGTTGCGCTGCGGCGCCAAATGTTTGTGCCGCCTCGGCAGGAGAGGCATATAATAGAACTTTGGCAAAAGCTGACAGACGGAGATAAAGCGCCTCCCAGCCTTCCCCCCCGCCACGCTCCCAAGCTGAACAAGGGACGCTTCAGGGTCTCCAGGCAACACCACTTGGAAGGGGTGGCCAGTGTAAAACGGTATGTACGCAAAATAATTTTGCAAGACAATTTATTTTCAATGTGTGTACTAATCAGTGTGATGTTGGTGTTCTTTCCATCTAGTTTGTGCATCGGGCGGGGCACCGAGGTTGCGCACTCCCCGGACACAAGCAGGTTGATGGAGGCAGTCTTCATTCAGCTGTCGAGCCACCACAGCCAAGAGCACCGCATTTCAGGGTTCCGGCAGAGCCGATGGTCACTGATCATGCGGGACTACACGCGCATTCGCGAGAACCTGTCCGGCAACCGGGCCATCAAAGCTGCTGGCTGCAGCATTCGCCTCATGGAGGTCAACCACCGCACGCTCACTCAATGGTAACGCTTGTGTAATAATACTATGAATGCTTCGTGACACAGTGCTGATTATTGGTGGAAATGCTAATACATATACACTGTATATATACAAACACACACAGGTTCAACAAGCGGTGTAAGGACATGGCCACTGCTGATGTTGTTGCGACGGTGCCAGCACAAAGTGCAGCAGCGACGACGACACGGTCCCTTCCTGCAGCCAGGGAACTGATGGTAGACGTCGCACAACCCCATGACGCGCACGACTTTCAGCACCCTAGGTGGTATTATGGATGCCCCTCCCAAGCGAACAGAGACATTCAAGTGCAAACTCTGTGGGCAACCAAAGAAGAAAGAATATGGCCACAGTCGCTACAGAAACGAGACCTTTTGCGCACGTTCACAGGGGCGTTCGGTGGAGGAGTGGTTGGCTGAGAAAAGGAGCCAGGACACCCAAAGACAGGTACTAGTGTTTATGATTGTTGCCCTCGTCCTTTTACCTGCACTACCTCAACTTCTTTACTGATTGCTTCATCTTGTCACCCACAGAGGCAGGCCCAGCACACAAGAGCAACCCAGCCACCTGCTGTTACTGTGCCCAACCCACAGACCCCTGTGCCCAACCCACAGACCCCTGTGGTGCCCAACCCACAGACCCCTGTGGTGCCCAACCCATACGCCCATTCTATGTTGTTGCTGCGGAAGATTTTACCAAAACCACCTCTGTAACCTTATGACTTAGCTCTTTGTTTTTTGCATTGTCCCTTTAAAAAATACTTGTGAAATACAATACGTTGTACATGACTTTTGCATTGTATAGTTTTATTGCATCTTGTCTTATATGTTTGCTGTAAAAAATACTCTGTAAATACTTTGTACATGACTTTTGCATTGTACAGTTTTATTGCATCTTGTCTTATATGTCTGCTGTAAAAAATACTCTGTAAATACTTTGTACATGACTTTTGCATTGTACAGTTTAGTTTATGTGTGGAAATTAAACATGTGATGTTGATTGTAATGATTTTTTGCATTTCTTTCTTGGCAGTTGTTATTATACTCAAAAGAAACTACAGTTATTTATATACTAATAAGTTTAAAAACTACACTTATTTATATACTAATAGGTTTATTTAAATATGTCCATAAATCATGAAAAATCGTGAAGTTCTATAACTACAGTTATTTATATACTAATAAGTCAATATACACGTATATGTATATATTTAAATATGTCTATAAAATCGTGAATGAATTTTGTTTTTTGTTGGCAAGGATTAATCGTGACGAGGCCGGGGCGCGAACGCTCGCCTTCGCGGGTCGGCGCTCCGCGCTCCTCGCTACCAGGCGAGCTATACCACCGTGCGGTGGGCGCGGCTTCCCTGGAGGCGACACACCGAGCGCATGGCTAATTTGCATGCGGGGGCGGGTACGAGAAACCGCCGCGGCGGTCCGGGGTCGCGCGTGCGTCTCCGCGAAAACCGACGCGGTGGAGAGACCGCGGGCGATGCGGCACGGGGGAAAGCTTGCGCTTCCGGGGCGGAGCGGCCCGCGCGCCGCACTTCCCCCCATGACGCATCACCCGCGGTTTTCGCGGAGATGCACGCGCGACGCCGGACCGCCGTGGTGGTTTCTCGTATCCGCCCTCGCATTCAAATTAGCCATGTGCTCGATGTTTCGCCGCCAGGGAGGCCGCGCCCACCGCACGGCGGTATAGCTCACCTAGTAGCGAGGAGCGCGGAGCAGTCCGACCTGTGACGGCGAGCGTTCGCGTCCCGGCCCCGTCACGATTAATCCACGCCAACATATAAGACAATAAACAACAACAAAACTCATTCACGATTTTATAGACATATTTAGATATATATGTGTATATTGGCTTATTAGTATATAAATAACTAGTTATTTGAGAACTGTTCACGATTTTCAATGATTTATTTAAATAAATATATGTATATTGACCTATTATTATATAAATAAGTGTAGTTTTTAAACCTATTAGTATATAAATAACCGTAGTTTTTTTTGGAGTATAATAATAACTGCCAGTAAAGAAAGCAATGCAAACAATCATTACAATCAACATCACATGTTTAATTTCCATGCCAACATAAAACTAAACTGTACAATGCAAAAGTCATGTAGAAAATATTTACAGAGTATTTTTTACAGCAAACATATAAGACAAGATGCAATAACAAAACTATACAATGCAAAAGTCATATACAAAGTATTGTATTTCACAAGTATTTTTGAAAGGGACAATGCAAAAAAAAGAGGGCCAAGTCATAAGACGTCCCACTGGGTGTGAGTTTTCCTTGCCCTTATGTGGGCCTACCGAGGATGTCGTAGTGGTTTGTGCAGCCCTTTGAGACACTAGTGATTTAGGGCTATATAAGTAAACATTGATTGATTGATTGATTGATAAGGTTACAGAGGTGGTTTTGGTAAAATCTTCCGCAGCAACAACATTGAATGGGCGTATGGGTTGGGCACAGGGGTCTGTGGGTTGGGCACAGGGATCTGTGGGTTGGGCACAGGGATCTGTGGGTTGGGCACAGGAACAGCAGGTGGCTGGGTTGCTCCTGTGTGCTGGGCCTGCCTCTGTGGGTGACAATATGAAGCAATCAGTAAAGAAGTTGAGGTAGTGCAGGTAAAAGGATGAGGGCAGCAATCATAAACACACACTAGTACCTGTCTTTGGGTGTCCTGGCTCCTTTCCTCAGCCAACCACTCCTCCACCGAACGCCCCTGCAAACGTGCGCAAAAGGTCTTGTTTCTGTAGCGACTGTGGCCATATTCTTTTCTTCTTTGGTTGCCCACAGAGTTTGCACTTGAATGTCTTGGTTCGCTTGGGAGGGGCATCCATAATACCACCTAGGCTAAGTGCCTTCTTTTTCCGATACCAGGCTGTTGAGTGTGGTATCCTGGGAGGAGGAGGAGGAGGAGGAGCAGCAGCAGCAGCAGAGGATGATAATGATGATGATGGAGGAGCAGGAGCAGCAGCAGCAGAGGATGATGGAGGAGGAGGAGCAGCAGAGGATGATGACGATGGAGGAGCAGCAGCAGCAGCAAAAACAGCACGGTAGTGTTCTGGCACCACAGGCCCCCTTCGTGTGCAAGCCAGGCCAGATGTGTCAGCTGGGTGCTGAAAGTCGTGCGCGCCATGGGGTTGTGCGACGTCTACCATCAGTTCCCTGGCTGCAGGAAAGGGACCGTGTCGTCCCTGGCTGCAGGAAGGGACCGTGTCGTCGTCGCTGCTGCACTTTGTGCTGGCACCGTCGCAACAACATCAGCAGTGGCCATGTCCTTACACCGCTTGTTGAACCTGTGTGGGTTTGTATATATACAGTGTATATGTATTAGCATTTCCACCAATAATCAGCACTGTGTTACGAACCATACATAGTATTATTACACAAGCGTTACCATTGAGTGAGCGTGCGGTGGTTGAAATCCATGAGGCGAATGCTGCAGCCAGCAGCTTTGATGGCCCGGTTGCTGGACAGGTTCTCGCGAATGCGCGTGTAGTCCCGCATGATCAGTGACCATCGGCTCTGCCGGAACCCTGAAATGCGGTGCTCTTGGCTGTGGTGGCTCGACAGCTGAATGAAGACGGCCTCCATCAACCTGCTTGTGTCCGGGGAGTGCGCAACCTCGGTGCCCCGCCAGATGCACAAACTAGATGGAAAGAACACCAACATCACACTGATTAGTACACACATTGAAAATAAATTGTCTTGCAAAAGACACAATGAAATTGTGAAATTATTTTGCGTACATACCGTTTTACACTGGCCACCCCTTCCAAGTGGTGTTGCCTGGAGACCTTGAAGCGTCCCTTGTTCAGCTTGGGAGCGTGACGGGGGGGAAGGTTGAGAGGCGCTTTGTCTCCGTCTGTCAGCTTTTGCCAAAGTTCTACTATATGCCTCTCCTGCCGAGGTGGCACAAACATTTGGCGCCGCAGCGCAACCAGGGCGGTGGCCAAGCGACAGACATGCTGGTATCCACCGTTCCCGTCTGGACCTAACACATCCTGTGTCAAAAAACAGATCTTTATACTACTCAGTCAAAATCGTCAGGTAAGTAAGGAGAAAGATGACACTTACTTCTTCTTCTTCCTTCTCTTCTCCCGGCTCATCGTCGGGAGGCCGAGTCATGGAGGAATGGCGGTCACCCGTACACTGCTCGATTCCCACTGGCTCGTCATCGTAACCCTCATCATCCTCGAGTTGGTCTTCGTCCTCCATGTCATCTGAGTCAGGCTGGTCCGGATCATCCACAACGTGGGACTGCAGCACGACGCCAGTCTGGGCATACAGATACTGGATGCCAAAACAATTAGACATCAAATGAGACCGGGATGGATTTTTATGGCCACCGCAGCAGCAAAGCTCCCCCCCACCCCCACATTACCTGTGTACTTGCTCGCCGGGGTGTAATTGTCAACCAGCGTGAGACCCATGAGCTCTTGTGTCAGCTGCGCGAGCGCGTCTTGCAGGCCGGCGTTGTAACACTGCACCGTGACATCATCGGTCCCTTTCACCGCCGCTCTTCCTCTGCCTTCGTTCCACCTACACAGACCCTCCAGAAGGTAAACCTGGAAATGAAGCGCGTTGGCCGACGTACCTGTGGCATCGTGCAGAGGAAAGGTGTTAGACACGTACGTCTGCAAAAGTGGCCCAAAGGGCTTATCAAAATCAGACTTTTACCTGGAATGAAACAGGACAAGTGCAGGTGGAAGCTCTCCAGAGAAGTGGAGCCCCTTGCACAGCGGAAGACGGGAAGAGCCACCCCTCCTCTGGTCACTGTGGAAGTCCTTGTATAAAGCGCCACGCCAGGCGGGTCCTGGATGCAGCCCAAGTGGCGTCGCTGAGTGCTCCAAATCTCCTTCATCCTGCCTTGGTCAAACAGCTTGACGCCCAAGGTGTCTTTGGCATCCCACAGGTGATCCAGCACCTCCTGGACAAGACGCGTGGTCTCCTCCACTCCTCTGGTGCGCCGGCGGCAGTGACGGTGCAGCTCCTTAGCCTCGCGCAGACGGCTCATGTCCCCTTCGTCCCACTCAAACATGGCAAACGAGAGTCTGTTCATGAATTCGCCATACAGCGTGTGGGCCTCTGTGGAAACGCCCCTGGCAAAGCGGCGCATGAGGTGCCACGCGTCCAGGCGCACCACCAGCCTGTCCCACTCGCCGAACGTAGCCGCCACCTAATGACACAGACCCGCGTTATGTTAGACAGGCCATAATTTGAAGACTACCGCACAACAGATCAAAACCTCACCTTAGGCTGTCCGGCGGCGGAGCAGCAGCAGTCACGGTCCACATAGAGTACGCGAGGAGGGTCTCGCCCGGCCTCCCGGTAGCGGCGCATGAGTCCCTGGGCCATGGCCAGCAGACCGTCCCCCTCTGCCGCCGTCAGCACCGACATTAGCACCTGGCCCAGCTCGTTGCCGACGTTGGTGACCCAGGCAGCCGTTCCCGCGGCTTTACCTGCCAGGTTCTTGGTCATCTTGGAAACACAAAAGACGTAAGGCGCTTGATGTGATCGTAGTTGGTGCCATTTCTCGGACGTACCTTCTTGGTGGAGTCCATTTTCCGGATACTTCCGAATGTAGACGTAATCCTGGCCTTCGTGTGCTCCGTGCGAGGAAGAACCTCCCTCACGTACACCGACAGCAGCCAGGAAACGCTAGGCAGCGGGCGCATGGGCGGGATACAGGCCCTCGGCAGCGGGAAGGAGCTGACGGAGCGAAAGCGGGCCATCACCTCCAGGTAGCCGAGTGCCCGAGTCTGCCACTCTCGTGAGTGCTCCTCTACCAAGTAGGAGCGAAGCCGAGTGGCACTGTTATCCAGCATTCGAGCCTGCATCTGCCGTATGACCTTCTTGTCACAAGATAACCTGTTAAACGGGATAGGAACATACGGTCACACAGATTCCAGACTAATGCATCACACATCCTCGCCTCTTTAAATGACTCACCTGTAGGTGATGATCGCCGGGAACTCTGCCTGTTTTGCCGTGCTCAGCTGCCCGATGATGTTGCTGGCCCAAGCGGCATACTTCCTGTGGCACGCGTGGCACTCCAGATACTCTGTGGCCATGTAGTACCAGTCACTTAAGTCCAAGACCTTTCTCAGGGTCTTGTACAGTCCACAACCCGTCAGCTTGTGCTTACATTTTGGGCACTCCAGTTTGCAGCTCCAAAGCTTGTACGGGAACCACAGGAAAAAGTGCGAGTGGAAAAACACGGCGGACGAGGCAGGGGGCTGCGTGTAATACGGCAATTTCTTAGGAGGTTGCCACCATAGTTGCAGCCCAGACTTGAGAACCGCTTTCCCCTTGGGACCTCGGGAAAAAAGCGCACGGCCCACCCAGTCGTGCTGTTCTTCCGGCAGCGTCTGTCGCAAGGACTTGGGCAGCAACTGAGACAGAAGGGACACCAAATAAACACGTTGGCTGAAATAACCGCTACCGTCGCGTCACATCCGCAATGCGCTCGTACCTCGGCACCTGAAGTCAGGGGCGACGCAACAGCATCATGTCTGGCGATAGGAGCTGTAAGGCGGGAAGGGCCTGCTTCCAGCGGCGTCCTCATCGTCTGCGAGGTAGTAGAAGCTGTCGGCACATTTCAGTCAGCTCACTTCAGTTCAGATTAGCGTATATCTTGGACAAAGAACGATGATGAAAACTCACGCTGAGATTCCACCTCCATGGCCGCTTCAAGGAGCATGGCATCAGTGGGCTCCTCTTCACCTGTAAACAAAGTCATACAAACTTGGGGAGAGCATTTACCTGGGGCGTCAGGTCCGGCCGCGGCGGTCTGCGTTTGTAATTGTCTGCCGAAACAAAGCATAAAGTCTCATACATTTTGATAAACACTTTAATTATTGACAACAACAACAACAGTAGTAGTAGTACCTGTATATGTAGCAACAGTAGTATTAGTAGTAGTAGTAAACATTTAGTAGTATTAGTAATAGTAGTAGCAGCAGCTGTATATGTATTAGCAGTAGTATTAGTAGTAGTACCTGTATATGTAGCAGCAGTAGTATTAGTAGTAAACAACATTACTAGTAGTATTAGTAGTAATTGTATTTGTTGTACTAGTAGTAGTAGCAGTACTTGTAGTAGTAGTAATTGTTATTGTAGTAGTAGTATTACTTGTAGTAGTATAGTAGCAGTACAACAATAGTAGTAGTAGTATTAGTAGTAATTGTATTTGTTGTAGTAGTAGTAGCAGTACTTGTAGTAGTAGTAGTAGTAGTATTTGTTATTGTAGTAGTATTACTTGTAGTAGTATAGTGGCAGTACAACAATAGTAGTAGTAGTAATTGTATTTGTTGTAGTAGTACTTGTAGTAGGAGCAGGGGACGGCGTGGCGCAGTGGGAGAGTGGCCGTGCGCAACCCGAGGGTCCCTGGTTCAAAATCCCACCTAGTACCAACCTCGTCACGTCCGTTGTGTCCTGAGCAAGACACTTCACCTTTGCTCCTGATGGGTGCTGGTTGGCGCCTTGCATGGCAGCTCCCTCCATCAGTGTGTGAATGTGTGTGTGAATGGGTAAATGTGGAAGTAGTGTCAAAGCGCTTTGAGTACCTTGAAGGTAGAAAAGCGCTATACAAGTACAACCCATTTATCATTATTTACTTGTAGTAGTATAGTAGCAGCAGTACTAGCAATTGTATTTGTTGTAGTAGTACTTGTAGTAGAAGCAGTACTTGTAGTAGTAGTTATTGTAGTAGAAGTATTACTTGTAGTAGTACAGTAGCAGTACTACAAGCAACAACAACAACAGTAGTAGTAGTAGCAGTGTATTAGGGAAAAAAAAAAAGTTTGATGGGGATGGCGGTCATTTTAGCTTAGGATTTCTTTTGTTCTCCAAACAAACAAACAAAGTCATACTGTTCCTGCGCCGATTTCATCACAAATAACACATGTCTGTTACATTTAACACGTTTGTTTCGTTACACACACACACAATTAAACGTGTTTTTTTCGTTTGTTTGTTGTTGGTGTTGTTTAAATGTGTTAAATTGCATACAACACACTCCCAGCAAGCTGCTTGATGTCTCCCTTCCCATTGCTAAAAAGTTACACCACAACATCCATCCATCCATTTCCTACCGCTTATTCCCTTTTGGGGTCGCGGGGGGCGCTGGCGCCTACCTCAGCTACAATCGGGCGGAAGGCGGGGAACACCCTGGACACCACAACAGTAACGTTACAAAGTTAAACCATACAGTACTTGCACACACACGATTAAGACATGTTTTATTTGCGGTAATTGTTTAAATGTGTCGAATACCTGTCCGTTTGCACCACCCCCTCTTCTCCTCCTCGTGTTAAACGTGTTAAAACGCACACCACAACGTTAACGCTATTAATGTAAAAAGCCCAAAACTTTAACACACTGAACGTTAACATTTTAAAGTAAAAACTTACCGTCGTCTTTGTCTGAATTTGAAGAGCTGCGTATATTCCTATCGAAGTGAAGAAGTGAAAAAGACGCGCACCGCTAAGGGTGGACTCCACCCTTTTTTATGGGGCGGACTCAAGTACATGCAAGACTGCTTCATTCTCCTCTGTTGATGATGGTGTCAAAGCGCTTTGAGTACCTTGAAGGTAGAAAAGCGCTATACAAGTACAACCCATTTATTTATTTATTTATTTTATGATATTAAAAACATCTTACCTGCCCTTCGCTCTCCTGGTACCTGCTTCTTGGGGTCGCCACTACCACTGCCGTGCGAGTTTCTGACATATTATGATAAGTCGTAGGAAATGGATGGATGGATAGTCTATAAATGTTGGTTTTACTTGATGATATTAAAAGCATCTTACCTGCCCTTCGCTCTCCTGGTTCCTGCTTCTTGGGGTCGCCACTACCACTGCCGTGCGAGTTTCTGACATATTATGATAAGTCGTAGGAAATGGATGGATGGATAGTCTATAAATGTTGGTTTTACTTGATGATATTAAAAGCATCTTACCTGCCCTTCGCTCTCCTGGTTCCTGCTTCTTGGGGTCGCCACTACCACTGCCGTGCGAGTTTCTGACATATTATGATAAGTCGTAGGAAATGGATGGATGGATAGTCTATAAATGTTGGTTTTACTTGAAAATGCAAATATTTAGTTAAAAAATATTATATGGCTGTCACCAAAATACATTTTAAAATGTTTGGCTTAAATGGCTCTCTCAGCAAAAAAGGTTCCCTACCCCTGATTTATTGTAACGTTCCTCTCAAATATTGTTCACAAATCCATCTAAATCTGTGTTCATGAGCACTTCTTCGCCAAGATCATCCATCCCACAGGTGTGGCTTGTCAAGATGCGAATTAAACAGCATGATTATTGCATAGGTGTGCCTTAGGCTGCCCACGATAAAAGGCCACTCTGAAATGTGCAGTGTTATCACACAGCACACTGCCACGGATGTTGCAAGTTAGCATGCTGACTGCAGAAATGTCCACCAGAGCTGTTGCCTGTTATTACTCTACCATTAGCCATCTCCAAAGGCATCTTAGAGAATTGGGCAGTACACAGTAGCAGACTATGTGTAACCACATCCTGCAGAGACCAGCCAACCGGACAGCTGCTGTGACGTTTGTTTTGCATAATTTAAATAATTTCTGCTCAAACTGTAAGAAACCGTCTTAGGGAAGCTCATCTGCATGCTCGTCCTCTTCATGCTGGTCTCGACCTGACTGCAGTTCGTTGTCAAAATAAACTTGAGTGGGTAAATGCTCAAAATCGGTAGTGTCTGGCACGTTGGAGAGGTGTTCTCTTCACCGGTAAATCCCAGTTTTCATTGTTCAGAGCAGATAGCAGACAGTATGTGTGGCGTCATGTGGGCTGGCAGTTGGCTGATGTCAACGTTGTGAATGTTGTGGCCCATGATGGGGGTGGGATTATGGTACCATACAATCACAAGTGCATTTTACTAATTACATGATGAATGTACAGAGATACCGTGAAGAGATCCTGAGGCCCATTGTTGTGCCATTCACAGGAGACCATCACATCATGTTGCATCATGACAATGCATGGCCCAATGTTGCAAGGCTCTGTACACAATTCCTGAAAACATGCCATTTCTTGCAGGGCCAGCATGCTCACCAGATATGTCACGCAGTGAGAATGTTTAGGAGGCTGTGGATCGACGTATACGACAGCGTGTTGCAGTTTCTGCCGATATCCAGCAGCTTAACATTAAAGAGGAGTGGACCAACCTTCCACAGGCTACAATGAACAACCTGATCAACTCTATTCAAAGAAGATGTGTGGCACTGCGTGAGAAAAATGATGGTCACGCCAGATACTGACTGCTTTTTTGACCCCCCCTAGACCTCCAATAAAGCAAAACTGCACATTTCAGTGTAGCCTTTTATCGCGGGCAGCCTAAGGCAATTGTAGCTGTTGCTGAGAGAGTTTGCATGCGTTAAATATGTTTCATAAATAAATACATATTCATATATAAGTTCATGATGCAGAGTCATACAATATTATTACAAAATGTGTGATTGTAAAATCTCCTGAGGAAAATGTATATGTGTTGTGTTAAATGTCTTGCAAAGCGGAATGAGTGTTGTGATGTTGCGACCCAACGGCGTGTAAACAAGGATGAACATGCAAGAGGGGAAGGTGTTTGAGCACGTTGTATTCAGCCCTTCGAAAGATTTAAGTGTATTCTTTGATTTGTGCAAAACTTCAAGCAAGTGTTGAATGGTATTAGAACCTCCTTTCTTTACAAGCAGCCAACGAGGTATTGTATTTTTTCTCATTTAAATTATTTTCAAATGTTTATTGATGTGAAATCGAAGTCTGATGTACTGTATTGTACTGTAATTACTACATTCTCACAGCGTGTTGGCGTGGAGGCGTAGATGGTGAGTACAGCAAGAAGGAGTCGTCAATAAACGCCCGTTTTACAAAAAAGAACGTTCCTGTGTTGCCGTATATTGAAAGGAGCTACAGCAATAATCATGTTTAATCAGTATCTTGACATGCACACCAGTGAGGTGGGATGAATTATCTTGGCTAAAAAGAAATGCTCCCTAACAAAGATTTAGACAGATTTGTGAACATTATTTGAGAGGAATAGGTATTTTGTATACAAACGTACATGGTAACAGATTTAGATCTTTGAGTTCAACTCATGAAAAAAAGGGGCAAAAACGAAAGTGTTGCGTATATATGTATATTAGGGCTGTGAATCTTTGGGTGTCCCACGATTCGATTCAATATCGATTTTTGGGGTCACGATTCGATAATATATCGATTTTTTTCATTTCGATTCGATTCGATTCGATTCTGTATTCATTCAATACATAGGATTTCAGCAGGATCTATCCCAGTCTGCTGACATGCTAGCAGAGTAGTAGATTTTTTTTTTTAAAGGTTTTTATAATTGTAAAGGACAATGTTTTATCAACTGATTGCAATAATGTAAATTTGTTTTAACTATTAAACAAACCAAAAATATAGCTTATTTTATCTTTGTGAAAACATTGGACACAGTGTGTTGTCAAGCTTATGAGTTGCGATGCAAGTGTAAGTCACTGTGACACTATTGTTCTTTTTTATTTTTATAAATGTCTAATGATAATGTCAGTGAGGGATTTTTAATCACTGCTATGTTGAAATTATAATTAATATTGATGCTGTTGTTGATAATATTCATTTTTGTTTCATTACTTTTGGTTTGTTCTGTGTCGTGTTTGTCTCCTCTCAATTGCTCTGTTTATTGCAGTTCTGAGTGTTGCTGGGTCAGGTTTGGTTTTGGAATTGGATTGCATTGTTATGGTATTGCTGTGTAGTGGTTTGTTGGATTGATAGAAAAAAAAATACATATATATATATATTTTTTTAAAATGAGAATCGTTTCTGAATCGCACAACGTAAACGATTCAATTCGTATTCGAAGCGATTTTTTTCCCACAACCCTAATATATATATATATATATATATATATATATATATATATATATATATATATATATGCATATATATGTATATATATATATATATATATATATATGTATATATATATATATATATATATATACATATATATATATATATATATATATATATATATATAAATATATATATATATATATATATATATATATATATATATATATATATATATATATATATATATATATATATATATATATATATATATGAGTCGCATGATGTTTAGTGTGTCAAAACGCACACACATAGGGCATACAAGCAATAACATTTTGGAGAGGAGGAATGGCAAAACACGACAATTGTACTTGTTAATAAAGAGTGTGCATGAAGCACAATATGCAGATATATTTGGACTTCAAAACTAACAATAAAGATGAAACTTTAAACAAGGAAGCAACGTGCTTCAAGCGTTGCTTTAAAACACGCCTTGCCAAATGTGGCGATTAATATGAGCACCTTTATTTCAAAAATAAATAATAAGCATTCAGATCTGCACAAAGAGTTATAAAGAGTGACAGGTAATAATGTAGTTGTTACACCTGTCCTGCTGTTCTGCTCCGGTGCAGAATGTAGTCGAGGAGCACAGGGGACACGTTCCCTTCTGGGTCTGTGTTTTACCTGCTGCATGTCTTATCAGTGTACAGTCATCCATAGTTTTGTTTTTAGTACTTGGAAATAGTTGAATTTTTCTTAAAGCATAGACCATCCATCCCATCCATCTTCTTCCGCTTATCCGAGGTCGGGTCGCGGGGGCAGCAGCCTAAGCAGGGAAGCCCAGACTTCCCTCTCCCCAGCCACTTCGTCTAGCTCTTCCCGGGGGATCCCGAGGCGTTCCCAGGCCAGCCGGGAGACATAGTCTTCCCAACGTGTCCTGGGTCTTCCCCGTGGCCTCCTACCGGTTGGACGTGCCCTAAACACCTCCCTCGGGAGGCGTTCGGGTGGCATCCTGACCAGATGCCCGAACCACCTCATCTGGCTCCTCTCCATATGGAGGAGCAGCGGCTTTACTTTGAGTTCCTCCCGGATGACAGAGCTTTTCACCCTATCTCTAAGGGAGAGCCCCGTCACACGGCGGAGGAAACTAATTTCGGCCGCTTGTACTCGTGATCTTATCCTTTCGGTCATGACCCAAAGCTCATGACCATAGGTGAGGATGGGAACTTAGATCGACCGGTAAATTGAGAGCTTTGTCTTCCGGCTCAGCTCCTTCTTCACCACAATGGATCTGTACAACGTCCGCATTGCTGAAGACGCCGCACCGATCCGCCTGTCGATCTCACGATCCACTCTTCCCCCACTCGTGAACAAGACTCCTAGGTACTTGAACTCCTCCACTTGGGGCAGGGTCTCCTCCCCAACCCGGAGATGGCACTCCACCCTTTTCCGGGAGAGAACCATGGACTCGGATTTGGAGGTGCTGATTCCCATTCCGGTCGCTTCACACTTGGCTGCGAACCGATCCAATGAGAGCTGAAGATCCCGGCCAGATGAAGCCAACAAGACCACATCGTCTGCAAAAAGCAGAGACCTAATCCCGCGGCCACCAAACCGGAGCCCCTCAATGCCTTGACTGCGCGTAGAAATTCTGTCCATAAAAGTTATGAACAGAATCGGTGACAAAGGGCAGCCTTGGTGGAGTCCAACCCTCACTGGAAACGTGTCCGACTTACTGCCAGCAATGCGGACCAAGCTCTGACACTGATCGTACAGGGATCGGACTCCCACAATAAGACAGTCCGACACCCCATACTCTCTGAGCACTCCCCACAGGACTTCCCGAGGGACACGGTCGAATGCCTTCTCCAAGTCCACAAAGCACATGTGGACTGGTTGGGCAAACTCCCATGCACCCTCAAGAACCCTGCCGAGAGTATAGCGCTGGTTCACAGTTCCACGACCAGGACGAAAACCACACTGTTCCTCCTGAATCTATCCGGCGTAGCCTCCTCTCCAGTACACCTGAATAAACCTTACCGGGAAGGCTGAGGAGTGTGATCCCACGATAGGTGGAACACACCCTCCGGTCCCCCTTCTTAAAGAGAGGGACCACCACCCCGGTCTGCCAATCCAGAGGTACCGCCCCCGATGTCCATGCGATGCTGCAGAGTCTTGTCAACCAAGACAGCCCCACAGCATCCAGAGCCTTAAGGAACTCCAGGCAGATCTCATCCACCCCTGGGGCCTTGCCACCGAGGAGCTTTATAACTACCTCAGCAACCTCAGCCCCAGAAATAGGAGAGCCCACCACAGATCCCCCAGGCACTGCTTCCTCATAGGTAGACGTGTTGGTGGGATTGAGGAGGTCTTCGAAGTATTCCTTCCACCTATCCACAACATCCGCAGTTGAGGTCAGCAGAACAACATCCTCACCATACACGGTGTTGACAGTGCACTGCTTCCCCTTCCTGAGGCAGCGAATGGTGGTCCAGAATCGCTTCGAAGCCATCCGGAAGTCATTTTCCATGGCTTCCCCAAACTCTTCCCATGTCCGAGTTTTTGCCTCTGCGACCGCAGAAGCTGCACACCGCTTGGCCTGTCGGTACCTGTCCACTGCCTCTGGAGTCCTATGAGCCAAAAGAACCCGATAGGACTCCTTCTTCAGCTTGACGGCATCCCTCACCGCTGGTGTCCACCACCGGGTTTTAGGATTACCGCCACGACAAGCACCAACTACCTTGCGGCCACAGCTCCAATCAGCCGCCTCGACAATAGAGGTGCGGAACATGGTCCACTCGGACTCAATGTCCAGCACCTCCCTCGTGACATGTTCAAAGTTCCTCCGGAGGTGGGAATTGAAACTTTCTCTGACAGGAGACTGCCAGACGTTCCCAGCAAACCCTCACAATGCGTCTGGGCCTGCCAGGTCTGTCCGGCATCCTCCCCCACCATCGCAGCCAACTCACCACCAGGTGGTGATCGGTAAAAAGCTCCGCCCCTCTCTTTACCCGAGTGTCCAAAAACATGAGGCCGCAAATCCGATGACACAACTGCAAAGTCGATCATGGAACTGCGGCCTAGGGTGTCCTGGTGCCAAGTTCACATATGGACACCCTTATGTTTGAACAGGAGTGGCAACCATAAATCATGAAGCATTTAACATAATGTCAGTAAAGTTTTTTATTATATTCTATCCTAATCTTTGATAATGGCAGACTATATGTAATAGTATTAATTGTAAATTGTTCTTTAAGTGCAACAAAAAAAGAACAATGTGTTTAATGCTCTATCATTTATATTTTAACCTTCTAAAATTGTTCTTTGAGTGCAATAGGAAACATATGTTTATTGTATTGTAGGATTTTATGTAAAATAAAGCCAGTATTGACTTAATTTGGAGTTCCCTTTATTTGTAAAAGTGTCAATATACATTTTGGTACCGGTACAACCAATAATAAGTTACTTTAACGGCACTAATTTTTATCATGTGCGATGAACTCTCATGTGTCCTGACTCTGAATGTGGCTGATTTCACCATTTTATTGATGAGCTACAAGTGGGAAAATAGCAATCAGAAATGAATGAAAAAAGGGGTAGATTATGGAAATACCAGGTCCAAAGCCAAGACAAGTTATTCTCCTGACGAAACAAAACCATTTTGTTGTTTTACACAATCGCTGTGAGACAACACATTGAAGAAACAGCCGGCTGCTCAGCTTGCATTGAGAGGTTTGTCGAGCTAACATTAACAATAACATTACATGTAAATTGTCGATTTCTTAGTTTATTTATTTATAATTCTGCAACATTTTCAAAACATTTTTTTTTTTTTACATATTCATTATGGGGTATTGCTATATTATTTATTTTTTACTAAGGCTTCAACATAACAAAATGTGTAATGTATATATATATATATATATATATATATATATATATATATATATATATAGGTGTGGGAAAAATCACAAGACAACTTCATCTCTACAGAACTGTTTCATGAGGGGTTCCCTCAATCATCAGGAGATTTTAATGGAAGCATTCACATACATTGGTTTATATAGGGCACAGAGTGGGTGGGTACAGGCAGGCGTAGGGTGTGGTGATTGGCTCATGTGTTACCAGGAGGTGTTTCCGTCTGTGGCGGCATGTTGAAATGATTTCACTGCGCTTGTTGAGAGATGATAGATCTGGATGATATATAGTAAACAGTTTCTCCTTTAAGCATAGGTTGCATCTTTTATTACCACTGTTGTAAGGTGTGCTGGATGCAAGAATTTGCCATGTTATTGAATATTCAACATTAGTGTCTTTGAGGTTCCAAATGTGCTTGCTGAGTTCTGTAGAATTCCGCAAAGTCTGGTTTCTAAAGGAGGCCTTGTGATTATTCCATCAGGTTTTAAACGCTCCTTTATATACATATATATATATATATATATATATATATACCGTGTTTGTATATATAAAATTAGGCAGCATAAATCTGCTCATTCACCTTGAATAAATGAATATAATAATTGTGAATAATTCATGTTTGAAATCCATTATATTTACACCAATTCTAAACATTTAAAATGTTAGTCACATGACCAAAATTCAATGGTTGGTTCATTGGCAGACAGTTGCAGGTTGCCTCTGAGATGCAGCCAGCAGTTGTATTAATTGCAGGGAGTGTAAACAGCTTATTCGACCATCATGCGGGGAACCAAAATGGCTATTGACACAGTGATTATATTTCAAGGTGTTTTGACATGCCTTTGGGTCTATATTTTGAGACTGTGCGGTAGTAACAGCATTTAGTGCATAGTAATTATAGCTGCTGGCTCTTCATTGATCTTTGGACAAAAAAGGTGATCCCCTGTCTGGAAAAATAATAGTTAGACCTTTAACCTAAACTTAGATCAATAAACCTCCTAGATCCCGCTTCCTTGTGAAATACATACACCAATGCGGTGTGTATGTGTTCTATATTCGTCCCTATTTTAAAAAAAAGAAAAGTACTATATTTACAGAATGTATGCTGCTTTTTAATTTGTGATGAGCTGATTGTTTCCTGTGTTTGTAATATTTAGAAAGCCTGATTCATTGTAGCCATTCTCTCTTGGATAAATTATTCATGTTTGTTTTTCAACCAGCCTTTACGAAACTGGCATTCACTAAATAATATATGTGTGTGTCCCTGATAATAGCGTTTGCATTAAAGGTAATATGCTTTCCGTCATTCTATACTACAGATATTTGCCTGGGTTTGTTATTGAGTTAACACAGATTTCCCAAGATTCCACTGTCCCACAAGCCATTCCTCTGGATTGTCTGGTGGGTAAAGCTCCAAGTAAGAACAACACTACATGTTGCTACTGGAATGTGCAGCAAATTGCTTACACTTCCACATACACTCTAAGATAAATCTTATTACTTCTATAATGAAGATAAATTGCTGAAAAAAAGGATAAATAAGATGAAACAACTTTCTTTGGAGATGGCAAATCTACATTGAGACTTATGAATTCGGTTTATTACCATCTAATGTGATTTTCTGGCACTGGGTGGCAAATACAGTACCTGAACCTTTAAAGGGGAACATTATCACAATTTCAAAAGGTTTAAAAACAATAAAAATCAGTTCCCAGTGGCTTGTTTTATTTTTCGAAGTTTTTTTCAAAATTTTACACCTCACGGAATATCCCTAAAAAAAGCTTTAAAGTTTTTGGTTTTCCCTATTTGCGATGCGACGGTCCATTTCCCTGTGACGTCATACAGGGCTGCCAATACAAACAACATGGCGGTTACCACAGCAAGATATAGCGACATTAGCTCGGATTCAGACTCGGATTTCAGCGGCTTAAGCGATTCAACAGATTACGCATGTATTGAAACAGATGGTCGGAGCATGGAGGCAGATAGCGAAAACGAAATTGAAGAAAAAATTGAAGCTATTGAGTGAATAGCTATTGACGCTATTCGGCCATAAAATGGGTGTACCTAATGAAGTGGCCCATAGCATGGCTGCCTTATTAGCATCGCCGGTAAAATGTGCAGAACTTTTGCATCTTGTGACACTGGAGCAACTTAAATCCGTCGATTGGTAAGTGTTTGTTTTGCATTAAATGTGGGTATCTAGTTTCAAATGTACATACATCTAGCGTAAATAGCATGTTAGCATCGATTAGCGTAGCATGTTAGCTCCGATTAGCTGGCAGTCATGCCGTGACCAAATATGTCTGATTAGCACATAAGTCAACAACATAAACAAAACTCACCTTTGTGATTTAGTTGACTTAATCGTTGCAAATGCATCTGCAGGTTATCCATACATCTCTGTGCCATGTCTGTCTTACCATTCCCGGTAAAATGTGCAGACACTCTGGCAAATTCAATGGGGGCCTGGCGGCAGATTTCTTGCCAGTGGTGCAACTTGAATCCCTTCCTGTTAGTGTTGTTACACCCTCCGACAATACACCGACAAGGCATGATGTCACCAAGGTTCCAAAAAACAGTCCAAAGAACGGAAAATAACAGAGCTGAGACCCAGTGTTTGTAATGTGTTGAAAATGAAAATGGCGGCTGTATTACCTCGGTGACGTCACATTCTGACATCATCGCTAAAAGACAGATAAACAGAAAGGCGTTTAATTTGCCAAAATTCACCCATTTATAGTTTGGAAATCGGTTAAAAAAATGCATGTTCTTTTTTCTGCAACATCAAAGTATATATTGACGCTTGCATAGGTTTGGTGATAATGTTCCCCTTTAAAGATATTCAATGTTGACTGATGTTTGAAGGTAGTGTAAAGTCATTAAAGTTATCTCTGGCAAAAAGTTATGGATTAGCTAGGGTTTGCTTGTTAGTTTGTCAGAAACACAGCTCAAAGACCTTTGAACGGATTTTGATTAAACTTTCAGGAAATGTCAGAAATTGGAAAACCATAAGAGGTAAAGGGGCTATTTGTAAAATTTACACGGATGTCGAGAAGGCGCTACCTTTCCAATGTACTTAGGGCAGTATATTCCGCCCTCTTAAAGGCTTCTAGGACATACTCGAATGACGTATACTACGTTCATATGTAACACATGCATACTCATTAGCTTTGGTGTTGTTAGATAACGTATATTACTAAAGACGTGAGACAGGCCTCAGCATTGGCAATGTTCAAATCCAGACTGAAAATACTATTAATTGTCCAAGTGACAGCTGAAAATATTTTATTTACAGTATTTGATTGATTCTTCTCTCTGAGCTGCCACCTTATCCGGGTAGAGGAGTTTGTGTCCCCCAATGATCCTAGGAGGCAGGTTTTCCGGGGGCTTCCATTCCCCTGGTAGTTTCTCCCAAGACAAACAGGTCCTAGGTGAGGGATCGGACAAAGAATAGCTTGAAGACTTGTATGGTAATATAAAAACAGAGACCTTGATTTCCCATGCCCGGACGCGGGTGACCGCGGCACCCCTCTGGAGCCAGGCCCGGAGTTGGAGCATGACGACGAGCGCCTGGTGGCTGGGATTGTTCCCATGGGGCCCGGCCGGGCACAGCCAGAAGAGGCTACGTGGGTCCCCTCTCCAATGGGCTCACCACTCATGGGAGGGGCCATAGAGGTCGGGTGCGTTGTGAGCTGGGCAGGGCATTTGGCGGTCTGATCCTCGGCTACATAAGCTAGCTCTTGGGACGTGGAATGTCACCTCGCTGGAGGGGAAGTAGCCTGAGCTAGTGCCCGAGATGGAGAAGTTCTGACTGGATATAGTCAGACTCACTTTGACGCAGAGCAAGGGCTCTGAAACCAGTTTCCTCCAGAGGGGCTGGACTCTCTTCCACACTGGTGTTGTACGTAGTGAGAGGCAACGGGATGGGGTAGCAAGTCTTGTTGCTCTTCAGCGCAAAGCCTACACGTTGAAGTTCAACCCAGTGGATGAGAGAGTTCAACACAGTGAATGAGAGGGTAGCTTCCCTCCGCCTTCGAGTGGAGGAACGGGGGACAGGGACTGTTGTTTGTGCTTACGCACCAAACAGTAGTTCAGAGTACCCACCCTTTTTGGAATCACTCTGGAAAGTGTTCCCCCGGGCGATTCCCTTGTCATACTGGGGGACTTCAACGCTCATGTTGGCAGCGACAGTGAAACCTGGAGAGGCGTGATTGGAAAGAATTTCCCCCCGAATCTGAACCTGAGTGGTGTTTTGTTATTGAACTTTTGTGCTCGTCACAGATTGCCCATAACAAACACCATGTTCAAAGATAAGAGTGTCCATATGTGCACTTGGAACTAGGACACCCTAGGCCGCAGTTCCACAATCGACTTTGTAGTTGTGTCATTGGATTTGTGGGCTCATGTTTTGGACACTCGGGTGAAGAGAGGGGCAGCGCTTTCTACTGATCACAACCTAGTTGTGAGTTGGCTGCGATGGTGGGGGAGGATGCTGTACAGACATGATAGGCCCAAACGCATTGTGAAGGTCTGCTGGGATCGACCAGCAGAGTCTCCTGTCAGAGAGAGTTTCAATTCCCACCTCCAGAACAACTTTGAACATGTCACGAGTGAGGTGTTATACATTGAGTCCGAGTGGACCATGTTCCGCCCCTCTATTGTCGAGGCGGCTGATTGGAGCTGTGGCCGCAAGGTAGTTGGTGCCTGTCGTGGCGGTAATCCTTGAACCTGTTGGTGGACACTAGCGTTGAGGGATGCCGTCAAGCTGAAAAAAAGAGTCCTGAAGGGTTCTTTTGGACTCCAGAGGCCGTAGACAGGTACCTAAAGGCCAAGCGGTGTGCGGCTCCAGCGGTCACAGAGGCAAAAAATCGGACATGGGAGGAGTTGGGGGAAGCCATGGAAAATGACTTCATGACTGCTTTAAAGCAATTCTGGACCACCATCCGCCGCCTCAGCAAGGTGAAGCAGTGCACTGCCAAAACCGTGTATGGTCAGGATGGTGTTCCGCTGACCTCGACTGTGGGTGTTGTTGATCGGTGCAGGGAATACTTTGAAGACCTCCTCAACCCCACCAACACGTCTTCCTATAAGCAGTGCCTGGGGAATTCCGTGGTGGGCTCTCCTATTTCTGGGGCTTAGGTTGCTGAGGTTGTTAAAAAGCTCCTCGGTAGCAAGGCCCCAGGGGTGGATGAGATCCAACCAGAGTTTCTTTAGGCTCTTGATGCTGTGGGGCTGTCTTGGTTGACATGACTCTGCAGCATCGCATGGACATTGGGGGCGGTACCTCTGGATTGGTAAACTGGGGTGGTGCTTCCTCTTTAAGAAGGGGAACCGGAGGGTGTGTTCCAACTATTGTGGGATCAAAGTCCTTAGCCTTCCCAGTAAGGTCTATTCAGGTGTACTGGAGAGGAGGCTATTCCGGATAGTCGAACCTCGGACTCAGGAGGAACAGTGTTGTTTTCATCCTAGTCGTGGAACTGTGGACCAGCTCTATACTCTCGGCAGGTTCCTTGAGGGTGCATGGTATGTTTGCCCAACCTGTCTACAGTTGGTTTGTGGACTTGTTGAAAGCATTAGACCGTGTCCCTTGGGAAATCCTTTGGGGAGTGCTCAGACAGTATAGGGTATCGGACTGTCTGATAGTGGCGGTCCGCTCCCTGTACGATCAGTGTCAGAGCTTGGTCCGCCGGTGGTAAGTCAAACACGTTGCCAATGAGAGTTCTGTTCCCTTTTACATGTTTTCTTCCATCGCTTTGGTTTTGAGCTGTGTATTTCGCTCCCTTGGACTTCCCCCCAGATCTCGACTGCTTTCCCGGAACTCAACTCCTCCTGCAAAACATAAAAAGTTTATTTATAGAGCATAATTTGTACAAAAGGCAATTTAAAATTCTTTACAGAAAATTAAAAGAAGGCAAAAATAAAATTATAAAAATCTTATTTTAAATTAAAATCTGATTAAATACAATACAGTCATATTTAATTAAAAATCTAAATCAATCATCCATCCATCCATCCATCTTCTTCCGCTTAGCCGAGGTCTGGTCACGGGGGCAGCAGCCTAAGCAGGGAAGCCCAGACTTCCTTCTCACCAGCCACTTTTTCCGGCTCTTCTCGGGGGATCCCGAGGCATTCCCAGGCTAGCCGGGGGAGACATAGTCTTCTCAAAGTGTCCTGGGTCTTCCCCGTGGCCTCCTACCGGTAGGACGTGCCCTAAACACCTCCCTAGGGAGGCGTTTGGGTGACATCCTGACCAGATGCCCGAACCACCTCATCTGGATCCTCTTGATGTGAAAGAGCAGCAGCATTACTTTGAGCTCCGTCCGTATGGCAGAGCTTCTCACCCTATCTCTAAGGGTGAACCCCGCCAACCAGCGGAGAAAACTCATTGCGGCCGCTTGTAGCCGTGATCTTGTCCTTTTGGTCATAATCCAAAGCTTATGACCATAGGTGAGGATGAGAACGTAGATCGACCAGTAAATTGAGAGCTTTGCCTCATGGCTCAGCTCCTTCTTCACCACAACAGATCAATACAGCATCCCCATTACTGAAGACGCTGCACCAATCCGCCTGTCGATCTCACGATCCACTCTTCCCTCACTCGTGAACTAGCTGTACGTACATATTGCATCATTATGCCTCATTTGTAGCTATATTTGCATCCAGCCTTTCCCTCCACCCACATTTAATGCCAAACAAACACATACCAATCGTTGGTTGGAAGGCGATCGCCAAATTCGTCTGTGCTTCCTCTCGTGCCACTGTCTGTCGCGATATGGCTCAATAGCTTCAGTTTCTTCTTTAGTTTTGTTTTTGCTATCTGCCTCCACACTCCAACCATTCGTTTCAATACATGCATAGTCTGTTGAATCGCTTGGGCTGCTGAAATCCGAGTCTGAATCTGAGCTACTATGCTATACGTTTCTGTACTATCCGCCATGTTTGTTTCTGGTGGCTTCACGCAGTGACGTCACAGGACAATAGACGGGTGGATGTAACGACAGTTAAAATTAAGCATTTTGAAACTGTTTTTCGGGATATAGCGTGATGGGTAAAATTTTGAGAAAAACCTCAAAAAATAAAATAAGCCACTGGGAACTTATTTTTATTGGTTTTAACCCTTCAGAAATTGTGATAATGGCCGAGGCTGGGTTCTCCTATACGCAGAACAAGCACTGCGTGTAGGGCCCCACAATCAATGGGGGCCACGTTTTGTAGCTGTCAGTCAAAATGTCAATCAAATGACAGAATGCTTAGTATGCTTGTGGCGTGAAGTGTTAGTGCTGGTCTTCCTAACAATTGGACTGGGTTTGTATCCACGTTTGAAATGGGTCGAGATTAATCACAAATTTATGTTTTGATTATCTTAAATTTGTTATTCTGCACTGAACAAATTATTAAAGATGCTGTTTGTAACTTGCTCACAGTTACAATTCTCAAAGCTAAAAACAAAAACACAATTTCATAGCTTGCGTTTCTATAAATGGTTTGACAGAACATATTTGTGTTAAAATGGTCAACATTTTTTACAATTACTAAGTTTGTGTAGTAATAATCTTTACCAGCCCGAATAGAATGATTGGTGTTTACAGCAGTCACTCACCCTGTCTCGTCAACATGTACACGCAGGGAGTGCGTGCAAACATACAACAACAGTTGTAGAGAAGCAACGAACAGATTGAAGTCATGTTGTGGTTATTATAGAAAATACATTCGATGACAGTTGAAGCTAGCTGTCCAAATTGCTATTATTACCGAATAACACCCAAAGCTTATGCATGTGGCCTGCGATAAGGTGGTGACTTGTCCTGGGTGTACACGCGAAGGGACGCGCCATGATCACGTCATGCCTCCAGTACCTGCAGCCTGCTCAGATGACGTCATGCCACACACAGATTTTATTTCCCTCACCAGAGCATTATTTTTTCTCATTCCGTTTTTCGTCAGCCTCTCTACAGAGACATTAAACTCTCCATAGTTTACTCCCACTTCACTGTCATTTCCCTCCTTGTCTCCACAACAACCGCCTGTTGGAATTTTACATGGATATTGTGGACAATCTACAAAGGAGGAAGCTGGAACAGTTGCCATCTGCTGCTCCAGCTCTGCAGACGCCGACGGTGCAGCCGGCAGCGTGCTGCTCCAGTTCTGGACGCGTCTTCAACCGAGCTACCTGCTGCTCCAGTTCTGGACACGTCTTCAGGGGGTCTTTCCACGACGCCGACATCTTCCTATCCAGCGGGCCGTGTCACCGCGCCACCATCATCATGTCTTTCATCCAATTGTGGATTCCAAAAAAGGTGCAGTTCCCCTTTAAGAAGTGTTCACTTGAAACTGTATAACTCTTGTTAGTGTGTGTGACTTTGACGGACTTTTGAGGATTAATTATTGTGTTAAAAACTTTTTGTGTGGGGTTGCCTCTTATTTGTAATTATTGACAGCTAATTTATTATGTGTTTGCATCAGTCACTGAGCCGAATGTGACTGTTGTGTACGGGAGGAGTAGATGGCACAGACTCAAAGGGTCTTAGTATTTAACTCTTCTAACTCTATATATATACATATATATACAAAGCATGACGTGGCTTACTGTACGCAAACAGAAAATTACGTTCTGGCCCGGAACGCAAGTCTACACTGGCTTAAGAAACCCAGGAAACACATCAATCACAGGTGCACTGAGTTCAGATTGATTGCAGCTGCTTGCTGCCGTTGGATGAGCGGCCGTGGGCGTGTCCCGAGATGCGCTCTGCGGGGCTCATAGACGAATGCACATTGGCATGCACCCGAGCCGTGACAGTGACAGCGTGTCATAATTACAACGATCAGCTTCATAAAAAAATACTGGTAGCAGTATCATTAGTCCAGAATCTTTAAAGTCCAGGAGGACCAACCCAGTTAGAAACCGGTAATAAAAAATACTGGTAGACTGTATTCATCCCTAATGAACAGTGTAGTAGATAATGTTATATTACCTCGCAGAGTGGTGGCTAAGTTGGGGCTTTAAGTCTTTCAGACCAGTGTCTTTGTTTTGCCAGTTGGTCCGTCTGCTAGCATTAGCATCACTAGCTGCCTCATTATCGGTATTGTGCGGCTTGTAATTTATGCTTGTAATTCAGTGCTCAGATAAGTCGTGCTGCCGCTATTTTATTGTTGCTTTCCAAACGGTACACATGACCATACTTTTGTCCAACTGACCATTCTTTTTTTTTTTATCCAAGCGTTTACCACGCTTTAAATTTCCCATTCGGGAATGCATTGTTTGTAAACTCTTTCTATGATGTCTGCTATGTCGCTCCGTTGTCTGTCGCAAACGAGAACGATACTATAACATCATCAAAGAGATGTAGCAAAATTACAGTGGCCATGTTTCGTAGTAGATCCACAGGCAGCCGTATTCATGACCCTTCAGACGGGTATCGACCAATTTATATGATAAAACCCAAAACCAGTGAAGTTGGCACGTTGTGTAAACCGTAAATAAAAACAGAATACAAAGATTTGCAAATCCTTTTCAACTTATGTTCAATTGAATAGACTGCAAAGACAAAATACTTAACTTTTGAACTGGAAAACTTTGTTATTTTTTGTAAATATTAGCTCATTTGGAATTTGATGCCAGCAACATGTTTCAAAAAAGCTGGCACAAGTGGCAAAAAGAATGAGAAAGTTGAGGAATGCTCATCAAACACTCATTTGGAACATCCCACAGGTGAACAGACTAACTGGGAACAGGTGCCATGATTGGGTATAAAATCAGATTCCATGAAATGCTAAGTCATTCACAAACAACGATGGGACGAGGGACACCACTTTGTGAACAAATGCGTGACCAAATTGTCGAATAGTTTAAGAACAACATTTCTTAATCAGCTATGGCAAGGAATTTAGCGATTTCACTATCTGCAATACCATCAAAAGGTTTAGAGAATCTGGAGAAATCACTGCATGTGAGCAGCAAGGCTGAAAACCAACATTGAATGCCCGTGAACTTTGATCCCTCAGGCGGTACTGCATCAAAAACAGACATCAGCATATCCCCACATAGGCTCAGGAACACTTCAGAAAACCACTGTCAGTAACTACAGTCTTTCGCTACATCTGTAAGTGCAAGTTAAAACTCTACTATGCAAAGCGAAAGCCATTTATCAACAACACCCGAGCTCATCTAAGATGGACTGATGCAAAGTGGAAAAATGTTCTGTGGTCTGACGAATGCACATTTTAAATTGTTTTTGGAAACTGTGGACGTCATGTCCTTTGGACCAAAGAGGAAAAGAACCACTCAAAATGTTATAGGCGCAAAGTTCAAAAGCCAGCATCTGTGATGGTATGGGGGTGTATTAGTGCCCAAGGCATGGGTAATTTACACACCTGCTGAAAGGTACATACAGGTTTTGGAGCCACATTTGCTGCCACCCAAGCAACGTTATCATGGACTGCTTATTTCAGAAAGACGATACAACAGCGTGGCTTCATAGTAAAAGCGTGCTGGTACTAGACTGACCTGCCTGTAGTCCAGACCTGTCCCCCATTGAAAATATGTTGTGCAATGTGAAGCCTAAAATACCACAACAGAGACCCTGGACTATACATCAAGCAAGAATGGGAAATAATTTCACCTGAAAAGCTTCAAAAATGTGTCTCCTCAGTTCCCAAAAGTATGCTGAGTGTTTGTAAAAGAAAAAGCCATGTAACAGAGTGGTAAAAATGTCCCTCTGCCAACTTGTTTGTGATGTGTTGCTGCCATTAAATTCTAACTTAATGATTATTTGCAAAAAAAAAAAGGTTTCTCAGTTCAAACATTAAATATCTGGTCTTTGCAGCCTATTCAGTTGAATATAAGTTAAAAACGATTTGCAAATTATTGTATTTTGTTTTTATTTACACAATTTGCCAACTTCACTGGTTTTGGGTGAATACATGTGACTTACATATACATTGCGTGTCATGTGATGGTGGTGGTAGCTTAGCACTGGAAATAGTACATTCAGCGGTTCACCTAACAGTTTTTTTGTGTTGATTTTAAAAGGGGGTGTATGAGGAAGTCCTTCTTTAATGGACCACCTTATTTTTATATAATAGCCATGCCTTTGCACATGTACAGTAGGAACCACAGTATTTTTGCCTCATCATTTACTTCAAGCAAAGAGCAAAGAATGTGTGAAGAATGCACTACCGAATTGACAAAGCCTTATATGTCCGAAAGAGATAATACAGTATTATCTGCTCACAGATGGCACCTGGTAGTTGTTTGAGCACACTGCAGGTAGACCTGGTTAGTCCCACTCCTTAATGCTCCATTCACATGCAAGATCCTCACAGGAATGAGGCAAAAATGCAGTGGTATCGACTCTAAAAATCAATACTTTTGGCAAACTCTTTGGGTTGTTAGCTTCCAAAGTTAGATTATCAATGGTTGTCGTGGTTAAGGGGAGAGATTGAGTGTTGGTAAATGTTGGATGCTGAAAAATATTTGGTGCATTGCGACAGTCAGCCTTAATGTGTTGCCTGTCAATACGTGGACTTTGGGGTTTGTTTTTCCGGAAGGCAAAGGAAAGTGGGCGTGAAGGTAAAGACATATTTTATTTTTACACTATAACTACAAAAAAGAAACATACAAAAGGCGCGCACAATGGCGGAGAACAAACTTGACTAATGAAAACAAAACTAGCACAAAGGCAGAACTATGGACAAAAACAAAAGACACTTACTGTGGCATTAAACAAACCAAAAACGTATGTGGCATGGGCTGTAGGGGAACTATGGACAGTATGAAGCAGAGTAGAGGTAACATGGCATGGCGTGAATAGATGTAGCATGGCATGACGTGGGTAAAGGTAAAGTCGCCAGGTTGGATATCTGGCAACTACAGGTTTAAATAATGCTGTGGTGAATAGTGACAGGTGTGCGAGTGCAAAACGTGAGACAGGTGCGTGACTTGAGGACAAGGTGAAAACTAATGAGTTGCTATGGTGACAAAAACAAACAAAAGTGCACAAAGAGTCCAAAAACAAAACCAAACATGACTAAAACAAAACATGATCACACAGACATGACATTTCCACAGCTCGATGATTTATTTTCTTAAAGTGCACGTTGTGCAACGCAAGTTTGCGGGCTAAACTGGCGTGGTGTGCACTGCAGCTATCTCTAGGTTTCCGGGGCTGATTTTAGAGGTAGGGACCAATGTCGACATTAAAGAGATGCATGCCTGAAGAGCGGCGAGGTGCATTAAGAGGTAAAATGCAAGCTGGTTTGGTCACTCTCCAGGATGATTTACATTATTTGTTCTGATATTTTCAGAATTTACGAGTACAGTCCCAAAGATTGACTCGTTAAAGGGTTGGCGACCGCTGATCTTGCTTTAATCTCCACACCCCTATCTTTGATATGTACTTTACAATATACTATGACATCCTGTCTAAGAAGTTGTAACATTCTGGTCTGTTCTGATCAGGAAAATACTTCAGTGTCACATTTTGAATAACTTTTTATATAGTATTCTACTGTTCAGATAGCATTGGTTTTTTCTAGTCCACGATGAGTGTCCGCAATAGAGAGAATTTTGTTTTGACATATTTCTCATTAAAGTGTTTTGATCAATGACATTGTTGCCATTATCAAAAATGTTGACACTAAATAGACTGACGAAAGCAGATACCTGATCTCAGGAGTTTATGTCAGATTTAAACTTATTTTTAAAGCCTTACAATGGAACTTGGATATTTTTCACATGTTTGGTTTCTAAGCGGTGATCAATCACACAATGACTAAAGCCAATCAGTGAGTTCTGTTTCTTGATCAGCAATAATTACAGTTTGGCTGGCTGGCCGGCTACAGTATATGATTTATGACATAACATTATGGATATTAATGGATTTTGTAATTGCTGCATATGTTTAGAAAACTAGCTGTCTGCTCCTGGCGTACAGAAAAGATGTTAGCCCAAGCACAATTTGTCCCATGGCCAGCCAGCTGAACACGGCATAAGACAAAGAGAGCGACCTACTTCAAGTGGACCCAATTAAAAATAAGCATGTCCTGCTATGTAAATGAAAAATTCTAAGATTAAACTGCAGTCTGTGCAGTGAAGTATGACAAAGGGTCCATATGTGGTGTCTCCAAACGTCACAGAACATTATCAGTCAGCCATAAAATGGCGCAGAAATTGAATGAATACTTGGCTTTGTGTAAAGAGTTACATTGGATGGCAAAATATGCTTTGTATTTTTTAAATTATAGTATGTTGTTGAGATCCGCTGCTCGGATCTTACATTATTTGGTTTTGAGTCTTTTGTGTTTATCTTGTTGGTTCATGAACGCTTCCCATTCTTAGTTGGTGCACTTCCTTGTTTGTTTTTGTCACCATGGCGACTTGATTTGTCCACCTGCACTGGCTGTTTGACGCACACCTGTTTTTGATTATTGTTTCTGTATTTAAAGCTGCCTCTTCCCTTTGTTCCGCCTGGGTTCGTCACTTGCTCTATGCAACACGCACGTTTGGTTAAGTTTGTCCTGTTCTGGCTTGCTAAGTTCCTCCTTAGCTTCTGTGCGCTCGACACGCGCTTCTGTGGACTTTTTATTGAGTGCTAGTGTTTAGCCTAGTTCCCGTGCGTTGCACGCGCTTTCTTTTGCATTTGTATCAGTGTTCTTTTATCATTTTATACATTAAATCAAGTATTACTTGCTACTCCTGCCTGTCTGGTCTTCTTGCATCCCGGGGGTGACGCAACACGCGCACACGATGCATGCCGAACGTGACAGTATGTTACCTAAATTTATAAAGATTTTTTAGAAACAATAGGCAGTAGAGATGTGATGTATTGCTCTTTGAAGGCAGCTGTACCTGGAGGAGCTGGTAGAAAATTTGGATACAAATAATTACAATTTATACCAATGTATACTCTTATTTGGAGGAATTATTTTAAGGTGTTGATTATATGAATTTAACTTGGCATATGTTTTTTGTAAACATTCCATCAGGGCAGGGTTTGTACACTTTTTCCATGGCCAAATTCAATAACTTTTTAAGGACTTTCAAGATAAATGTTCCAGTTTTTCCAGTACCCTTCAAAAGGCGAAAACCAGTGTGAATCAATCAATAGCCTTGATGTTTGAGATCACCAAATGCTGTATGGAGGAAAAATACGGAGAATCTGCTAAAACCTAAGCCTAACATTGAACCAGCAGTCATCTTAAACCAAATGGGGCATATACATTAGATATACTGTAGACTATACATTGTCATTGGTGTTTGCAAACGTTGTGTACTTGTTTGTTTGTATCATCATCATCATTCATGTATACATCATTCCTTACAAGAAATAACATTAGTTATTGTTTACTTGTTTGTTTGTATCCTACTTCGCAGAGACACCTTCCTTACAATAAATAGCATTAATTATTATTTTTTAGTTGTTTGTTTGTGTCATAATTCATGTAGACATCATTCCTTACAAGAATGATGTCTAAACAATGTTTACTTGTTTGTATGTATCATAATTCATGCATACATCATGTTCATGAAAACGACAACCTCCCGGCATAATGGACCGATGCACCACTGTCCTCTTGGGATCGACACAGGTTCTGGCATGGCAACAACCTAATGTAAGGACTCGTGCAAAGCCAACAGATCAAGCGTGTAACTTTCATTTTTAAGGAAACTTATTTTATTTTTTTCCATTTCATAATTAGTCTATTGAGTCAGACTGCCGAGCTATATGATGAAAATTTCCAAGCATTTACAAGCACTTCACCCAAAATTCAAGCATTTTTCAAACCTTCAAAAAACACAACTTTAAAATCCAAGCATGTTCAAGGTTTTAAAGCACCCGTACAAACCCTGCAGGTGGTAGTTTATCTTGATGCTTTGACAGTGAGATCAGATGGATAGATAGCCTAATACTATTTATTATTATTAGCTTTATTGTCAATGTACACCAGCCTTTACAACAAAATTGACTCTTTTTACTGTTTACTAAAATAAAAATAAAAAATAAAGTTTACACAGGCTACAGAAGAATTTACTGTAAAAATGCTTCCACACGAGCATTTTAACAATGCATGAGCACAATGTGTACACTAAAATATAAATACAACCAGAATAAACATTAGGACACTATATAAATGCAAATGCAAAACTCCTCTACTTCTACCTCAAATGTAAATGTGTTACCTTTGAAATTATTTAATTTTGTGTTTCTTTTTGTGTCATAGGTGGGGCTATTGTGCAGACAAGAGTAGGACATTTGCAAATCAAAATGGCTCGCAAACGAATGCCCTGCAACTGCGAATCAGTTTTTGTTCACTTAAAACAGCCGTTCAAAAGCCTTGACTCCTAATTGCATACTATCAGAGATGGGTAGAGTAGCCAGCAATTTTACTCAAGTCAGAGTACTGTTACTTTAAAGATGTATTACTCAAGTAAAAGTAAGGAGTAGTCACTAAAATATTTACTTGAGTAAAAGTAAAAAGTACAGTATGTTGTGAAAAAACTACTGAGTAAATGATGAGTAACCTGTTCGTTTAAGGATGACGGCAACAAGAATAGCAATGAACAAATTCAGAGCCACGAATATCTGTTAAGCAACTAAAAGAAAAATATATATCAAATAATATATATTTGGTTTTACACTGTATTTTGAAAAAAAAATGAAATTGAATTTTACCTTTGCAACCTTATTATACTATTGGCTAAGGTTTATATTCATAAATGTAAGTTTCTCAGTACCCGACCTGTTTTTGTGCCTTTAAAAAAGATTTAGAACTCTACATTCAAACACTCTACCTCCAACAACCAAAAAGCTTTGAAAACGATGACGCTGTGTTCCAAATTTAAGTCATTTACTGAGATTGAGTGAGCCTATGGCTTTGCAATTTGTTTATTTTATATACCGGTATACATTTATTTTGCATTCCATTTTAGTTACTTTGAATTTACAACCCCCTGGCGCGGTTTTGTACGGTTTTTATACTGTTTTGTACTGTTTTTGTACTTACTTTGATTATTATTTTCAACTGTTTGTAAACGTTGACATTTATAAATAAATGTTTTAAAAAAAATAGTGTGCAGTTAATCATGTGACCGCCTGGCTCTGTTTGATTGGTGAAACTGAGTCAAACGTCACCAGTGACTGCATTTGATTGGTGAAACGCAGGCATGGTATAGATCCTACTTTGAAGGTCTGTCTGACAAACCAAAAAGAAACAAAGCGTGCATTAACAGATCGATAAAAACCAGTAGCGAGTAGCGAGCTGAATGTAGATAAATGGAGCGGAGTAAAAGTAGCGTTTCTTCTCTATAAATATACTCAAGTAAACGTAAAAGTATGTTTCATTAAAACTACTGTTAGAAGTATAATTTATCCAAAAAGTTACTCAAGTAGATGTAACGGAGTAAATGTAGCGTGTTACTACCCACCTCTGCATACTATCAATAATTGTGTCATGAAATGGGAACTAAGGTGCAGAAAGCATGTTACACAGAAATCTCAGCGTTAGAATGTGTTAAACAGCTGGCTCTCTTGTCGACGTTTGATATAAAGCACAGGGCAAAAAATATTGCACATCAGTTATGTTTCATTGAAACATGCTTCACATTTAATGGCAAAGTTCTCTCTTGTAAGTAGCGATGATGCATCAAAAAGAGCAGTGATCTGGTTTCTAGGCAACCATCTACCTCTTGTTACTTATTAATCATACTTCACTCTGTCAGGTGTGTGTCGTGCACACAAGGGAGCACTCAGTGGATATTCGGCCAGAAAATAATTAGTTGATTGAGCGATTGATTGATTGATTGGTATTTCTATCCACATATTTCAGAAAAAAGATGGATGTATTTTTGTTTTCTGTGACGCATTTTCAGGCAGGAACTGCTGTACATAAATGTTCTGCCCTATTAACATCTCTTCTTGCTGGCCCAGCAGACAGATAACATATTGTAAATACAGACTGCAGTTGAGGTGCTATTAAGATAGGCTGACCATATGTCCCCTTTTCCCTGGACATGTCCTCTTTTGCGGGGGTGTCCGGGCTTTTTTTTTTTAAATGTGTCAAATGTCCGGCATTTTGAATTAGGGTTGCGTGTATTTTCAATGTAGGTCCAGGGTTAAGTTACCTAAGTTATAAATCTATATCAGAGGTCGGCAACCTTTACCACTCAAAGAGCCATTTTGACCTGTTTCTCAAAATAAAGATAATGGGAGCCGCAACCATTCTCACTTATAACTGCTGATGGTCACCCAGATTACAATAATAAGAGCGTGCTATGAAGCCATTGCCTTTGACGCCTTCTACGACATGTTCAAACAGTTTGCCAGCCCAGTAACATGCTGTATGTGGCTTCCACTGATGCACGTACCCGACTGCAAGGCATATAGTCAACAGCCATACAGGTGACACTGAATGTTGTGATATAAACAACTTTAACACTCTTACTAATATGCACCACACTGTGAACTCCCACCAAACAAGAATGACAAACACGTTTCGGGAGAACATCCTTACAGTAACACAACATAAACGCAAGAAAACAATTGCCCCGAATCCAATGCATCCATGACTCTTCCAGGCTATATTATACACCCCGCTAGCACCAAAGGTGAAATGTAATTTAGAAAAAGTTGCAATGTTGACTAATAAAACAAAGCTGTTATTTTTTTCTTTCAAGCTGTCATTGCTCAAAACATAATATTGAATCAAAATCAATGTTATTATAAATTATTGACTTATCCAAGGTTCCCATTACTTCACATCAAATAATCCACTAAGAAAAAGATTTTTGGTGGAAGATTTTGCATATTTTGTGTGTTTGCCATTAAAAACATAGTTTTGTTTGACAAAAGGGCAGAAAACAAACAAACAAAAAAAAAACATTAAAAAAACTAAAACATTTTGAAATGAGGGAGAGATGTGAAGTCTATGTAGACTCCAGAGATTTAAGCGTTACATATAAAATGTATGTATGCCCTGGCACACCATTATCATCATTTCATGACCCAAGCAAAACACTTTTTACACTTTTATACTAAAATAAATACACTTACAACTTATTAAATAAAAACATAGAAAAAACTACCATCAGCGGTAAAGTTTAGATCCATGAAGGAAAGAAGAAAGTGAATGAATGTTTATAACTGAGTACATTTACGTATGTATACACATTTGTTTTCTTTTTTATGCGATGAGGTGGTGAATTGTCCAGGGTGTACCCCACCTTCCGCCCGATTGTAGCTGAGATAGGCGCCAGCGCCCCCCGCGACCCCAAAAAGGGAATAAGCGGTAGAAATGGATGGATGGATGAATTAAGTAACGTTTATGACAACCTTTTTCCAAAACACGATATATAATGTGAGATACAACAGGATAATGAATACGTTTCTCATTTGTTTTCAAAACACTTACAAAAAAGTGGGAACCCAAAAATTTACTGTGGGACCCCATTTTTATGACTTGACGGGGTCCCTGAGACCCCATTTTAAAAATCCCTAGCGCCAACACAGCAGTCAACAGAAGAGAAAAAATGCATTTAAATAATGATATTATTTATAAAGCAAGTTCGAGTATCATTGGCAAATTTTCACCTACTCCCGGCCTTGGCGCGCTGCCCGCCTTGGCACGCATGTATGTGTCCTCTTTTTGGGATTTCACAATATGGTCAGCCTAATTAATTAAGAGGCTTTACTCCAAAGCACTGTAAAACTGAACAAACAGAAAAAAGTCAAAATAATTTCCATGCAGGGGCGGAGCTAGAGGGGAGGCCTGGGTAGCACTGGACCCCCCTGAAATCTGATTGGACCCCCCGGGTGCCACCCCAGATGATTGACATATCGCGGCACCGCACGTCTTGTCGGAAGGAGCCAGTTGCATTTTTAAATCAGTGAAGCCTATTGACTGCTAAGTCCCTCCTGTACAGTAGTTGGCGCTATGTACCACAAAGCCTTGCGAGCCACGTTCATTAGGGGAGGAGAAGAAGAATCCCCACTGAAGAAGAGGAAGATTTAAACTGGAGTCAATTATCGTTGCTGGAGACCGGAGAGCCGGAGATCAACAAAGTTACAAAGAAAAAGAAGGATAACCTTCTCGTCGTAAAGTAAGTTTTACAGTGGTGTCCTAATGAGTCACTGTATAAAATAAATGTTGTAGATAGAAGTTTTTTTTTCTACAAGCAGAGATCCACGGCAACAAGCAAACGTTAATGTTACATCTCATGGCGTCTTGCTTCCAACAGCCGCTAACGTCTCGTTTAATTCATTTGGTTCACTATTTATATTTACGTGTTTCTCCAATGATTCTAGAGCAGTGGTTCTCAAATGGGGGTACGCGTACCCCTGGGGGTACTTGAAGGTATGTCAAGGGATACGTGAGATTTTTTGAAAATATTCTAAAAATAGCATCAATTCAAAATTCCTTTATAAAATGTATTTATTGAATAATACTTCAACAAAATATGAATATAAATTCATAAACTGTGAAAAGAAATGCAACAATGCAATATTCAGTGTTGACAGCTAGATTTTTTGATTTAAATATTGATGTTAAAGATTTCTTTTTTTTTGTGAAAATTTTTTTAGAATTAAGTTGATGAATCCAGATGGATCTCTATTACAATCCCCAAAGAGGGCACTTTAAGTTGATGATTACTTCTATGTATAGAAATCTTTATTTATAATTGAACAATTGTTTATTTTTCAACAAGTTTTTAGTTATTTTTATATCTTTTTTTTTCCAAATAGATCAAGAAAAACCACTACACATGAGCAATATTTTGCACTCTTATACAATTTAATAAATCAGAAACTGATGACATAGTGCTGTATTTTACTTCTGTATCTATTTTTTTTAACCAAAAATGCTTTGCTCTGATTAGGGCAGGAGTAGGGAACCTATGGCTCTAGAGCCAGATGCGGCTCTTTTGATGACTGCATCTGGCTCTCAGATAAATCTTAGCTGACATTGCTTAACACGATAAGTAATTAATAATTCCGCTGGTAATCACAGTGTTAAAAATAACCTTCAAATTATAAAACATTCTCATGCATTTTAATCCAACCATCCGTTTTCTATCGCACCTGTTCAAGATGTCGCATTAATAGTAAGAAGTATTATACTTATTATTGGTTAAGTTTCAGATTAACAATTTTATTAAAAAGAATAAGAAACTTACTATACTCTAAAAATATTGGTCTTACTTAAAAATGCTCGCATTTAGTTGTATTCAGTGTTAAAAATATTATATGGCTCTCACGGAAATACATTTTGAAATATTTGGCTTTCCTGGCTCTCTCAGCCAAAAAGGTTCCCGACCCCTGGATTAGGGGGTACTTGAATTAAAAAAATGTTCACAGGGGGTACATCACTGAAAAAAGGTTGAGAACCACTGTTCTAGAGGAATGAACCAAGCGGAGAATCAGACAGTCAACTAGCTGTTTCATGCTGCCAACTAACTGAAAAGTCTGAATATTAAACTTAGGTCTAGAGTGGTTTATTTGCCCAGACATGTTTTAGGCTTAAAGTTGAGATTTAATAACACTTTGTGATTGTAAGTGATGCCAGGAGTAAAGTTAACAAGACTTGCTTATTTTTTCATAGGGTCAGTTGAGAATGAAAAGGCAGGGGGAGAAGATTTATGACCTCTTTTTAAAAAGAAGCAAGTCAGGGTCAGGAAAAGATGAGGCAGACAAACAGCCAGGAAATAGCCTTGGCCACCCCCTGGCCACCCCAAGGATACAAGTCTAGCTCCGCCACTGCTTCCATGAGACGCAAAATAACTTATTTGTGATGTTCCAACATAAAGAAAATATGCTAGATTGATGCTAGTTTTCATGCATGTATGTTATCGATTAGAATCAGTGATTCAATATGTTCTTTACAACACCTCCAAATTATACAATTGAGATGACAATCTGATGTATAATACGTACAACATTCACAGGCGCTTTGACTAAAAACAAGACTGCCAGATTCAACTAAATGGCTTTTGACTACTTCCTGGCTATGGCAACACCTCTAACAACAAAAAGATGAATGAATACAGTGATAGCTCGGCTAAAGTGCCCCAACTTTCCAGTTATTGGGGGACTCAAGCTGTCTCTGCTCATTGTTAGTTATGCTTTAGGTTGAAAACAAAATTTCAGGTTGCAAGCGTCCCAGGGCCAGTTGGTGTTTGTGCAGACCTGAGCAATTATATTGACCCGGAGGCCACGTTAAGAGAAAAAAATGTGTCCAGGTTCATATATTTATATATATGTGTATATATATATATATATATATATATATATATATATATATATATATATATATATATATATATATATATATATATATATATACCCCGTTTCCATATGAGTTGGGAAATTGTGTTAGATGTAAATATAAACGGAATACAATGATTTGCAAAACCTTTTCAACCCATATTCAGTTGAATATGCTACAAAGACAACATAATTGATGTTCAGACTGATAAACTTTTTTTTTTTTTTAAATAATCATTAACTTTAGAATTTGATGCCAACAACACGTGACAAAGAAGTTGGGAAAGGTGGCAATAAATACTGTTAAAGTTGAGGAGGGCTCATCAAACACTTATTTGGAACATCCCACAGGTGTGCAGGCTAATAAGGAACAAGTGGGTGCCATGTATGGGTATAAAAACAGCTTCCCAAAAAATGCTCAGTCTTTCACAAGAAACGATGTGCGAGGTACACCCCTTTGTCCACAACTGCAAGAGCAAATAGTCAAACAGTTTAAGAACAACGTTTCTCAAAGTGCAATTGCCAGAAATTTAGGGATTTCAACATCTACGGTCCACAATATCAGCAAAAGGTTCAGAAAATCTGGAGAAATCACTCCACGTAAGCAGCATGGTCGGAAACTAACATTGGATGACCTTGACTTTCGATCTCTCAGACGGCACTGTATCAAAAACCGACATCAATGTCTAAAGGATATCACCACATGAGCTCAGGAACACTTCAGAAAACCACCGTTATTAAATCCAGTTTAGCAGAAACCATTTATCAACAACATCCAGAAACGCTGACGGCTTTTCTGGGCCCGGGATCATCTAAGATGGACTGATGCAAAGTGTAACAGGGTTCTGTGGTCTGACGAGTCCACATTTCAAATTGTTTTTGGAAATATTCGACATCGTGTCATCCGGACCAAATGGGAAGCAAACCATCCAGACTGTTATCGACGCAAAGCCAGCATGTGGGATATTATGGGGGTGCATTAGTGCCAAAGGCATGGGTAACTTACACATCTGTGAAGGCCCCATTGACGCTGAAAGGTACATACAGGTTTTGGAACAACATATTCTGCCAATCTCCGAGCCGTCTTTTTCATGGACGCCCCTGCTTATTTCAGCATGACAATGCCAAGCCACATTCAGCACGTATTACAACAGCGTGGCTTCCAGACCTGTCTCCCATCGAAAATGTGTGGCGCATTATGAAGCCTGAAATACGACAGCGAAGACCGCGGACTGTTGAACGACTGAAGCTCTACATAAAACAAGAATGGGAGAGAATTCTACTTTCAAAGCTTCAACAATTAGTTTCCTCAGTTCCCAAACATTAATTGAGTGTTGTTAAAAAAAAAAGGTGATGTAACAATTTGGTGAACATGCCCTTTCCCAACTACTTTGGCACGTGTTGCAGCCATGAAATTCTTGTCTTTGTAGTGCATTCAATTGAATATGGGTTGAAAAGGATTTGCAAATCATTGTATTCCGTTTTTATTTACCTCTAACACAATTTCCCAACTCATAAGGAAATGGGGTTTGTAATACTGCCACCACCATGCTTGACGGTAGGGTGTTGTTCCTGGAATTAAAAGCCTCACCTTTTCTCCTCCAAACATATTGCTGGGTATTGTGGCCAAACAACACTAAACAACTTTTAATAGTCATTAAAAGCGTGTTTATATCCTTTTTGTGTTGAGCTGTTTGAAAAAGCATAATCTTTAAAACACAATTCATAAAAGCAAACTAATTGTTTAGTCCTGGCATTATAAACCTCAAAATTATCTGTCATAGTGTGTGAAAGTGAGTGTGAATGTTGTCTGTCTATCTGTGTTGGCCCTGCGATGAGGTGGTGACTTGTCCAGGGTGTACCCCGCCTTCCGCCCTATTGTAGCTGAGATGGGCACCAGCGCCCCCCATGACCCCAAAGGGAATAAGAGGTAGGTAATGGATGGATGGATGGGTACACTTTTTATTCTACCCCGCCTTCCGCCCGAAAGCATCTAAGATAGGCCCCGAAATGGACAAGCAGTAGAAATGGATGGATGGATGGAAACCTTCCATTATTGCGATTAATTTTGAGTTAACTGTGAACCAACTAAATAGCTGTTCCCCATTTATTTTCCAATGTATACTAAATGACTGTTTACCTATACGATTGGGGTTAATAATACTGTGTCCACATAATGGCCTGTGCATACCTATGGTTATCAGATGGCACACTTTGAGTGTATTACAAGGGTAGCCAAAGCACTGTTGGCAAACCACAGCGGAAGAGTGGTCAGCACAAAAATTGTATGAACACTGACTTGACAGTTGCCCTGACATGCTTTGTGTTTTTAGTTCCTTTTGTACAGATAAAATGTGTGCACCAAATACAAGTCCACACACCTATATATGTATATATCCATCCATCCATTTTCTACCGCTTATTCCCTTTTTTGGGGGGGGGGCTGGCGCCAATCTCAGCTACAATCGGGCGGAAGGAGGGGTACACCCCGGACAAGTCGCTAACTCATCGCAGGGCCAACACAGATAGACAGACAACATTCACACTCACATTCACACACACATATATATATTTCCTTCTTTTTTTTTTTTTTTTAATTAGCACTTTTTGGAGACTTTCATAAAGATTTACTGTGTGTTACAGTTTGCATGTCTGCGAAGGACATGTCTCTCAGAATGCAAAGAACAGCATGAAAGCAGCTTACATGTAGGAATACTTTAATAATTCCGAAACAAGGCAGAAAAACATACAGGGCATTAGCCTAGCATGAAGCAAACTTTAACACAAAGGGTCGTGAAGGAATGTTATATTTTTAATACTAACTACACAAACTGCTAGCATACACATACACCTAATGAAATGAATATATCAATCTTCCCATCAAATTTCTGCATGCTAAATATTATATTATTATTGTATATAATTTAATTGATATACTACACTAATTTGATTGATTGATCATTAGTTTTGGTTGACAGTGGACTCCCAAAAATCTCAGCTGTGTCACACCATCTATCCATCCATCCATTTCCTACCGCTTATTCCCTTTTGGGGTCGCGGGGGGCGCTGGCGCCTATCTCAGCTACAATCGGGCGGAAGGCGGGGTACACCCTGGACAAGTCGCCACCTCATCGCAGGGCCAACACAGATAGACAGACAACATTCACACCATTTTTTGTAATATAATCAGAAGGAAAATAAAGGTTATCATACACCGATTTCAATGCTCAAACAGTTAGATGTATTTGCATCAAAAATAGAAATTTACTTATAAATTTAAACTGTTGGTAACTCTAAACTGTTGGCAACAGGATCACTAAACTAATTGGATTAAGTGAAGGCAAGAGTCCCGTCACTCAAAATAATTTGCTTTTTAAGATAATACAAGAGGAAGGGGCCATACACGTGGGCTCCTGTGTTCTTTCCTTTCACACTTTGATATATTATTTTACAGACAGGAGCAGTCATGATCTTTCCGTTCATACTTTGATATGGTCTTTGAACGAATATAACAGGACTGGTTGTTCATACTTCTGCAAAAACCAGCAGGTCATAAGGTTCAGTGATGCACAATACATTTCTCTCTGATATATGTAACTCTTTATGTTCCAAAAAGCATCGGAATACAAAAGGTGTTTTAAGGATCTAATTTAAGCATGAATATTATAAAGCATTCTAAGCTAATCTTTATGTGTGAATAGTTAATGAGCTGCTCAAAAGGCACAATATATTTTAGGAGTACAATGATTCAAAAATGGGGTTAATTGTAACATTAAAAATAGTCCAATTCACAATTCCCGCATGTGGCCATGAGGCAATTGTATTTCTCTGGTTCAATAAATCCCTCTGTAAAATAAATCTTAATATGGTGAATCTGAAAATTGACAACGACTTTGTGAGCTTTAAACGAACACGCTCAGGAGAAAAGGATTATCTTCCCTTATTTATTTATTTATTTTATCAGTTGCAAACGGCAAACAACAAAATAGTCAAATGCCCAATCCCAATGTTCCTCCTATCTCACTACCACTAGCCCTCACCTACTACCACTACACCCTCAAGATGAAGCAACAAGGGGTAGAGCTTTGTAATTTTCCCTAGGGAATTGTGCTTCTAATTGTTTTACAGCTTCTTTATTCCTTCTCCAACTTATTTAGTAGTCTTATAAAACTTACAAAGCACCCACTGTCTGTTTCACTGCCTCACTTTCAGCTAGCTAGCTGTTAAACTAGCGAAGCTAAAGTAGTCCCGGTTCAAAGCTACTGTGCTGTTTGCTGCTCACTCTTCCTACAAACATTGATTACTGGTTGAGTCACACTTGAGTAACTACTCTAGAGCAAGCTCAGAGAGAGGCAATTACCTGACTCCTCACTCGGGCCTGTTAGCCCTGGTGAGGAGTTCTTTCCACTAAACAAGACATCCTCTCCTAACAATGCCACTGCACATATTGCTCATCCCCTTAAAAGGGGCGCAGGTGTTGCACTCATATCCAATGAAAACCTCAACCGTAGCCCTAACCTATGTAATACATTTAAATAATTTTTGAGGTGCTTCCTATAAGGGTCTGTCACCCCGCTACCTCTCTATCTGTCTGGTATGTATCACTACTCTGGGTCCCATTATGACTTTGATCAGCAATTTTTCAGTGTTTGTCGCTGACGTAGAGACGCAAGTTGATAATATAATTAGAATGGGACACATCAATATCCATATGAATACTCCGTCAGACCCTCCATGCATGGCTCTCCAGATAATAATTGATACCTGTGGTCTTACACAAATAATAAATGGACACAAGCATTGCAACGGTAATACAATAGATCTAGTCTTTTGTCCGGGGTGTCACCATCTCCAAAGTTATGGTAATCCTGTACACTGAAGTAATGTTCATTTACTACCTTATAAAATTTGAAGTTCTGACTCATTGTCAAGCTACAAATAACCAACCGCCACATTAATGCTGCCACCACTACAACCTATGCTGGCCTCCTGCCCTCGGTATTGGCACCATTCACAAATTATGTATTGATAATTGCACGAAAATCTTTAAGGTTGTCCTTTGCATTGCCATTGATAGTATAGCTCTGCTATAGAGCGTAACAATTAGAGATGCTACCTCAGTTGAAACATTCACTGCTGGCCTCACTATGAAATGGACTCTAAAAATTTAGACATATAACTACATAACCGACAGAAACCATCACTACTACAGCGACACACACTACACGTGACAAAGGTGAACTTCAGTTGACTATTTTAACTACTGAGGTGAATTAATGCTACAAAGATGATGCTATTTGAAAGGGTTAAATTATACATGCTATCAGCTTAATGAGGTTTAAGGGCAGTAGTGCAAAAAGTGGGTATGCACTATGGACGGTGGTGCATATGGGTAAGGTGATAGAGAGGGCGCCAGAGGGATGGGCGGGATATTATTTTGATTCGGCATTTTCTGTATTAAACGACTGTTTGTGAATGTATTAAATGATATAGCCTAATAAAAAAAAAAATGTCTTTTGTCCTGTCATATCTTTGTTTTGCCTCTATAAAAGCCAACAAAATAGTGTCTCTTACTTTTAACACCAGGATAAAAAGTGTTTATTGGTTACAAACACAAATGTACTGGTAGGTTTGAATAGGATGACGCATAAAATATTAATCAATTATAATAATCAGTATTTAGTATATGTGATTGTAACCCCAACTAAGCCAAAGTCGTCTCACTCCAAGTTTTTCTCACAAGTTGGCAGCCCTGAACGAGAAAGAAATGGAGAGTGTTAATAGTACTGGAACACGTGTTGCGATCTGCTGCTCAGATCTTCACGTGTTTGTTTTTTCATTCTCTGTCTGACCCGTTTATTTCCTGTTTTTATCCATCACTATGGTTACACATCAGTCCACCTGCTAGTCTCGCCCCGCACACCTGCTAATAATTATCACCCTCCTATTTAAGCTCACCTTTTCTGTTCACTCATTCTCGGATCCTAATTTGCCCACGCGCATCAGTGACGACTCTCATCATTCGTATGTATTTTCTCGCTAGCTCTCACGCCAAGCCACTTTATTGTCTAGCTTTCATGCTAAATGTTTTGTTTACTCTTTTGTGTCCTCGTACCAAGTTCTAGTTTTCCTTGTTTTATCCTAGCTTTCACGCTAGCGTCTTTTGTTTACTTTTTCTCTTTACACCAGTATTTTTGTTCATAGACTTTTGTTATTAAATATCCTTTATCTTACCTATGCTGTGTTCTGCTTCGACGCATCCACGGGAAAACCACACCGGCATTACAATGCCGAAGAAGAGTCTTCACAACACGTCTATCAATCAATCAATCAATGTTTACTTATATAGCCCTAAATCACTAGTGTCTCAAAGGGCTGCACAAACCACCACGACATCCTCGGTAGGCCCACATAAGGGCAAGGAAAACTCACACCCAGTGGGACATCGGTGACAATAATGACCCAGTGGGACGTCGGTGACAATGATGACTATGAGAACCTTGGAGAGGAGGAAAGCAATGGATGTCGAGCGGGTCTAACATGATACGGTGAAAGTTCAATCCACAATGGATCCAACACAGTCGCGAGAGTCCAGTCCAAAGCGGAGCCAGCAGGAAACCATCCCAAGCGGAGGCGGATCAGCAGCGCAGAGATGTCCCCAGCCGATACACAGGCAAGCAGTACATGGCCACCGGATCGGACCGGACCCCCTCCACAAGGGAGAGTGGGACATAGAAGAAAAAGAAAAGAAACGGCAGATCAACTGGTCTAAAAAGGGAGTCTATTTAAAGGCTAGAGTATACAAATGAGTTTTAAGGTGAGATTTAAGTGCTTCTACTGTGGTGGCATCTCGAACTGTTACCGGGAGGGCATTCCAGAGTACTGGAGCCCGAACGGAAAACGCTCTATAGCCCGCAGACTTTTTTTGGGCTTTGGGAATCACTAATAAGCCGGAGTCCTTTGAACGCAGATTTCTTGCCGGGACATATGGTACAATACAATCGGCAAGATAGGATGGAGCTAGACCGTGTAGTATTTTATACGTAAGTAGTAAAACCTTAAAGTCACATCTTAAGTGCACAGGAAGCCAGTACAGGCGTAATGTGATCAAACTTTCTTGTTCTTGTCAAAAGTCTAGCAGCCGCATTTTGTACCAACTGTAATCTTTTAATGCTAGACATGGGGAGACCCGAAAATAATACGTTACAGTAGTCGAGGCGAGACGTAACAAACGCAAGGATAATGATCTCAGCGTCTTTAGTGGACAGAATGGAGCGAATTTTAGCGATATTACGGAGATGAAAGAAGGCCGTTTTAGTAACGCTTTTAATGTGTGCCTCAAAGGAGAGAGTTGGGTCGAAGATAATACCCAGATTCTTTACCGTGTCGCCTTGTTTAATTGTTTGGTTGTCAAATGTTAGAGTTGTATCATTAAATAGAGTTCGGTGTCTAGCAGGACCGATAATCAGCATTTCCGTTTTTTTGGCGTTGAGTTGCAAAAAGTTAGCGGACATCCATTGTTTAATTTCATTAAGACACGCCTCCAGCTGACTACAATCCGGCGTGTTGGTCAGCTTTAGGGGCATGTAGAGTTGGGTGTCATCAGCATAATAGTGAAAGCTAATACCGTATTTGCGTATGATGTCACCTAGCGGCAGCATGTAGATGCTGAAGAGTGCAGGGCCAAGGACCGAACCCTGGGGAACTCCACACGTTACCTTAACGTAGTCCGAGGTCACATTGTTATGGGAGACACACTGCATCCTATCAGTAAGATAAGAGTTAAACCAAGACAGGGCTAAGTCTGACATACCAATTCGTGTTTTGATACGTTCTAATAAAATATTATGATCGACGGTATCGAAAGCAGCGCTAAGATCGAGGCGCAGCAACATAGATGACGCATCAGAATCCATCGTTAGCAATAGATCATTAGTCATTTTTGCGAGGGCTGTCTCCGTGGAGTGATTTACCCTGAAACCGGATTGAAAGGTTTCACATAGATTGTTAGACGCTAAGTGTTCATTTAACTGCTCAGCAACAATTTTTTCGAGGATTTTTGAAATAAAGGGAAGGTGAGAAACCGGTCGGTAGTTTACCATGAGGTCAGGATCGAGGTTAGGTCTTTTAAGAAGAGGATGAATAACCGCTTTTTTGAATGCTAGGGGAACAGTGCCCGAGGAGAGTGATAAGTTTATAATATTTAGCACTGATGGACCTAATAATACAAAGAGCTCCTTGATCAGTTTCCCAGGAAGAGGGTCAAGCAAACATGTTGTCTGTTTTATTCCATCTACACGTTGTAACAATTCCTCCAATGTTATTTCCTCAAAACGAGAGAAACTATTTTGGAGGGCAGTATCCGCCGTATATACCATCGTATCAGTGTTAATAGAACCCAGTTGTAGCTGGGACGTATTGTCTTTAATCTCCTTTCTAATGACTTCAATTTTCTTACTAAAGAATTGCATAAAGTCATCAGCTGAGTGGGTTGAGCTACTGGAAGGGGTCCCTTGTTGGGTTAGGCGATGCTACCGTACTAAACAAAAATTTAGGATCGTTTTTATTACGGTGGATGAGATTTGAGTAATATTTAGCTTTAGCTAAGGTAAGCATGCGTTTATAAGTTATTAAACCATCACTCCATGCTTGATGGTGCACCTCAAGTTTAGTCGTGCGCCCTTTGCGTTCCAGCTTTCTACATAATAATTTCTGAGCTCTAGTTTCTTCTGTAAACCACCGGGTACGCTTTTTTGGAGCCTTTTTTAACTTTAGCGGTGCTATGTTATCAATGGTTTCGCGCAGGACGTCGTTAAAGTTGTTAGTTAGGTTATCAATAGAGCCCACATACTTTGGGAATGGTGCCATTACCGAGGGCAGTAAGTCTGCAAGAGTTGTCGTTGTGGCCGTATTAATGTTGCGGCTGCTATAGCAGTTATTATTATTATTAGTTTGACGAACATGCGTCTGAACCTCGAATTTTATAAGGTAATGATCGGACAATACTTTAGTATACGGAAGTATCGTAACTTTGGAAACGGTGATACCCCTGACAAGCACTAGGTCTATCGTATTACCGTTGCGATGCGTGGGTTCATTTATTATTTGTGTGAGACCACAGCTATCAATTATAGTCTGGAGCGCTACGCACGGTGGGTCCGATGGGGTATTCATATGGATATTAAAGTCCCCCATTATGATTATATTATCGGCGTGTGTCACTAGATCAGCAACGAACTCTGAGAATTCATTGATAAAGTCCGAATAGGGCCCTGGGGGGCGGTAGTTAACAGCCAGGTGTAGAGGCAAATATTGATTTGAAATCAGTGGAAAAGTCCTTCTTTGAAGTAGCGAACAAATCATATCAACACAGGAAATGTACTAAAAGCTAACCAATTACAACCTTCACAGTTTGTGTACCTGTAACAGGTTTGAATTTTTTGGAGGTGTACGTCACGCTATGCAAGATGATTTGGATGGGGGTCTGGGGGCAGAGCTTCCCTTGACTCAGCAGCATAAACAAGTTGTAGATAATACCTACCAAAAATCCATCCATCCATCCATTTTCTACCGCTTGTCCCTTTTGGGCTCGCGGGGGGTGCTGTGGCCTGTCTGATCTGCATTCGGGCGGAAGGCGGTAAACCCTGGACAAGTCGCCACCTAAAAACTGTCCAAATACTCAGTAAAGGAGGCAATGGCGGAGAAGGAAACATGTGCCAACACAACGGATCAGAGGAGGTTAATTCTGCAAAGACTGATGTAGGAGGCACACTTTAGTTGTATTCCCTGAAATTTGTCGAAAAGAACATTTTTCCTTGTGGATTATTAAAGATCATCTAAGTCTAAATGGTGTATGGTCACCTTAACAGTGCGCAGATTGGCTGTGGGTCGCACTGTGTACGTTGTGTTTTAATCATAGTAAGCACATTCACCTGCGCAGGCTATGGCCGGGATAATGATGGCGGGGTGAGCCTGGAGAAAAAATTTTCTTCGACCGTCTGTTACGTCATTCTTGTCATTGTCATAATCAATAACTTTCTTTTTATTTTGATCATCTGTAGGTCATGTAGATGAAATAACACAACCTAAAATCGTTCATCAAGAGTAAGTGCCTGTTTGCTAGTCACAAAAGACGGCACAATAAAGAGACCATAAGTGAATGTGTTCAGTCTGATACATCATTCATGTCAATAACCCCGTCTTATCCTGGATTTCCCCTGGATTCAGAATGGCAGCTGAAGGGCACCGCTACGGAACGACGGCGCCTTCTGCAGTCCAGCAATCCCCACCGTTGTTCTGTTGCGGCTTCTTCATGGAGCGAAATAGCGCAGACTTTGATGGTATCTCGCAAATCCGTTCATAATCACGTGATTAGGGAGGGGAATTGTAGCAGAGGGAACCACAAACAGTTAATATGGCTGCACACCTGCACAATCTCACACACACACACACGCGCGCGCACACACACACACAAAACTCCAAGAATTGACCCCAACTTAAACACGTTGAAAAACTTATTCGGGTGTTACCATTTAGTGGTCAATTGTACGGAATATGTACTGAACTGTGCAATCTACTAATAAAAGTATCAATCAATCAATGCTATCCCGGTTTCAGTGTCAGCTTGAATTAGACACAAGTTTTCATATCCCTATGTAGCTGCCCCGGGAAATGCCTCTATTTGAGTCGATGTTTTTGTACCGCCAGAATCAGCATATCCTCATCCATTTGCGTCAACGAGGTGAAATCACATGTGAAAACTTTTGACAAGTTGACTTCGTTTGCATTGAAAACTGAGTAATACATGTTGTGGTTGTGCATGACTTTCTGTGCAACACAAGCAGATTTTAATTAAAATGAACAGCGAATTAGTCTGGTTTAGCGTTTGATTGACAACGTGATTAATACGGCACAATAGTGGCTCTTAAGAAACATCACTAACTGCCAGGTAGCAACAGGTGTGGCTTGTCACCAGTGACGTGCAGTCAGGGGAGGCAGGTGAGGCCTCACCTGCCATCATGGAAAGAAAAAATGTAAAAAGAAAAAAATATATATATTGTTATTGGTATCCAGTGATTATACTATAAAGTTATTTTCCATTTAACTTCACCAGTTTTAAATTATTTTTTATTCAAAATCGCTTAATTTTTACATTTGCTGTTCAAATACTGAGAATTACTTGCGGTGAGTCACAGCCAGTTGAGCCTCCCTGTGGATTGCACAATGACTTGGCTAACTGCTGGCTGCTGTGCAGTGAGACCGTATTGTTAAATTAATTATATTATACATTTCCATAGTTTAGTTAGCTGAGGTTTATAATGTACAGTGTATTTTGTCAACAACTGTATGTGTGTAACGTATTTCTTGTGCTGGGCAATCATAAAATGGCTGCCAAGACGCACTATTTGAAGCACCTGTTCCCCGGCCTCCTGGCGGTAGAGGGCGCCAGTGATCCCAGGGATCATTCTTGCGGCTGCAGAAAAAGTGACAACAATCTACAGTTAGCAAGTCAAATTCAGCGGCAGCGATCGTTTATTTTTTCCTCTCGCCTGGAATTTTAAAATGAAGGATTATATATTTAAAATAAAACAGTTTGGTAAACTGGACTTCCAATCGAAGCAGGAGGTAATAATTAATGGAAGACCAACGCCGGAGCTAAAAGGTTTGCTTCAGACTTCGGGACAGAAGACCCGTACTTTTCAAACGGCATGGTACACACGAAAAGGCTGGCTGTGTGGATGTCCAGCAAGAAACCGCCTTTTCTGCTTTTCCTGTCTTCTTTTCTCGTCTTGTGACAATGTCTGGACTCGGATGGGATATTGTGACCTGAAGAATTTGCAGAGAAGCCTCGTCAAACATGAGCGGTCGACCACTCACATTCAAAGCCAGATTGCGCTCAAAACGTTCGGGATGTCCAGGATAGACTTGGCTTTGGATAAACAGCGAAGACTCAAAATCAGCACCCACAATGCTAAGGTAAAGAAGTACCAAGAGATTTTAAAATACCTCATCAATGCCACTTGCTTCCTCGCCAAACAGCAACTGGCATTCCGTGGAAATGGATAAAGTACGGCCTCTACCAATCGTGGCAACTATGTTGAACTATTGCATGTTTTTGCTGAGAATGATCATGATGACAGGCTAGCTAGACATTTGGAGACATCCACTTTATTTTCTGGTTTGTCAAATAGAATACAGAATGATTTAATCGAAGCAGTTGGGGATGTCATTACAAATGACTAGAGATGCGCGGTTTGTGGTCTCATCCGCGGAGTCGGCGGATAAACCGCGGGTCGGGCGGTTGACATGACGAAAAAATAGATTTTAATTAGATTCGGGCGGGTGGCGGTTGAATCATCCGGAAATATTTGATATGCATTGCTCTGTGATCAGTATCCTTTGCCATTCAAAGTGCCATTTAAGACCCGTGTAATAAAGCGAAGAAGACAATTAGAGACGCTATTATTCTCCTGAATGACTGCCGGTAGTCACCCAGATAATAAGTATTAGGGTGTGGTATGAAGCCATTGGCTTTGTCGCCTACTACAACATGTACGCTCTGCTTGTCAGTCCAGCATCATGTTGTGTGTGGCTTCCGCGGCAACACACACACAACTGCAAGGCATACTGGGTGACACAGAGTACACTAATGGTTGTGATATAAACAATTTTAACACTCTTAGTAATATGCTCCACGCTGTGAAGCCACACCAATTAAGAACGACAAACATATTTCGGGAGAACATCCTCACAGTAACACAACATAAACGCAACACAACAAATACCCATAATCCTTTGTATTCATGACACCGCCTGACTATTTTATACACCCCGCTAGCAGCAACCCCCCCGTGCGTCGGTAAGGTGGGCGGGGTTTGGGGCGCAGGGGTGTAAAATATATTCAGGAATTGTCACGGATACAAAGGATTATGGGTATTTGTTGTGTTGCTTTTATGTTGTGTTACTGTGAGGATGTTCTCCCGAAATGTGTATGTCAATCTTGTTGGGTGTGGCTTCACAGTGTGGTGCATATTAGTAAGTGTTAAAGTTGTTTATATCACAACCATCAGTGTACTCTGTATCACCCAGTATGCCTTTCAATCTTGTACGTATGATTGCGGAAGCTGCACACAACATGTTGTCGGACCAACAATCGGTTCATGCATGTTGTTGAAGGTGTCAAAGGCAATGGCTTCACAGCACGCCCATATTATTGTAATCAGGATGAACGCTATTGGGTTGTTGCGGGAACGTTAGTGGCTCCAATTGTCATCGTTACTCTGTGAAACAGGTTAAAATAGCTCTGTAAGTGGTAAAGGCAGACAACCTTTGATGTATTTCAGCGGGCGGGTACGGTCCTGATAAAAAGTTGGTTCGGGGGGACGGCGGGTGGATGACGACTTTGGAGATGCGGATGCGGATGATATAATTGCCTATCCACGCATTTCTAGAAATGACATTAAAAAGGAGATCAGTGCAGCTATATGTGTTGCTGTAGAAGTGGACGAAACCACAGATGTCAAAAACCATGCTCAGATTTCTGTCATATTACGGTATGTGGCTACAGCTGAAGCAGGCTGTGCAGTGAAGGAGGCATTTTTGGGATTTGATAACGTCAGTAATGACAGACGCGCTCCTGCCATTGCTGAGTTTGTCCTTGGAGTGTTGGAGAAGTATGGCTGTGTTGAAAAGCTTGTAGCTCAGACCTATGATGGGGCCGCTGTAATGGCCTCAAAGTCAATGGCGTGCAAGCTAAAATTAAAGAAAGAGTGCCCGAAGCCATGTTCACCCACTGTTACGCACACAAGCTGAAATTACTGCTCTTGCATTCAGCAAAGTGCATGCCCGAGTGGCGCACGTTTTTTAAAACAGCTGAGGGACTAGCCTCATTTTTCAGCAAGTCCACAAAGCGCACTCATTTGCTGGATAATGTTGTCAAGCGCCGTTTACCCAGGGCAGCGCCCACAAGATGGAGCTCTAACTCTATGCTGCTGCAGACAATAAGCATGCACCACAATGATCTACGCGCGTTATTTCACATCATCATTGAAAATCCTGACAGCTGGGATAATGACACGCTAATGATGGCAGCAGGATACGATCAGTGGCTGTCAAAAGCATCTACATGCTTTCTCCTTATAGTATATGAGGACATTTTCAATGAGACTAATGCACTTTTTAGAGTACTGCAAAACAAAGTGATGGACATTGAATATTGCCTTGCACGCATCCGCGACACCATTGCAACTCTTGAGCGCATGAGACTGGGGTTGGGATTCAAAAGTTTCTGTGACCGATTTGAGAAGAAATGCAGCGCACTTGGCCTGGCAGAGAGTGAAGGCAGACAGTCAATTAGATTGGAACGAAAACAAGTGTTCTGTAACATTCTGGATGACATAAGCTTTCAAATGAAGGCTAGATTTGATCATTTTGGTGAGCTGGCTTTCCTTGGTTTGGTTGATAGTTCAAAATTCAGTGAAATGTCAAAACATTTTGATGACATAAAACTGCAGAGCCTGTCCAAATATGCCAGATTCTTTGACTAAGGGCGGATCTAGTTGGACTGTAAAGCTCACAAACGGTGAGGAATGAATGTAAATCTCTGGACAGCATCTCAGCTTTTTGGCCCGGAAGGACCTCATCCAGACTGTTCCTAAGGAGACAAAGTTACTCCAGCTAGTGCTCACTGTTCCAGCTACTACAGCATCGGTGGAGCTGTCATTCTCAGCACTGAAAGGAATGAAAACATACAGTCGGAACAGGACCGATCAAGGACGACTTGGTTCCCTGGCAGTGATCTCCATCGAGACAGAGAGACTTGTAAAACTGAAGGAATATAAGGAATACTTCTATAAACAAGTTATCGATGGTTTTGTTTAGAAGGAGCGGCGCATGGACTTCATTTAAAAGTAAAGGTAAGACCATAATAACGTTTTTTTTTTTTTAAATGTGCTTTTTTGTGTGCTACAGTTTGTATGTGTAAAGAATGCTGAAATTAACTTTTAGACATAACCCGTTAACTGCTGCCAATCAAATGGTGAATAAGATACTCTTCATATGTTTGTAAATCTAACTGTGATGAAGTCAGTGCCTCACCACCCATGAACCTCACCGCACGTCACTGCTTGTCACGTAGGGAACAAGGGAGGAACCAGTAACAAAATAACAAAAAAAAAGAACAAGACTGGAACATAACCGAATAGGAAGCTCTATATGTAGCATTACTCTTAATTTTCCCTCTTGGATTATTAAAGTGTTTCTGATTCTGATTCTGTAGCTGAGAGAGGCACCAGCGCCCCCCGATGGATGATTCTGATTCTGATTACCTTCGATTTAGTGGTCAAGTAGGTTTTGTGGCTCCAAGGGGGTTTTAATTTGGTGGAAATTGATCTTTGATGGAAAAGGTTGCCTATCCCTGGTCTAAAGGAAGTAAACGTTGTGACAAAGTTTCCATAGGTGAACCTGCGAAAGGATCCTTACCATTGCCAGAGAGCAGTGATGGACCCTTTCTGTTCGAGCGAACAGGTCAAAGCTACACCCTGGTGATACAGGTGAATTCCAATTTTCAGCAAGTTCCACCAGGGTCAATGGCAGGCCCGTGGTGTGTCTGACGGGGGCCTGCACGTCTGGCATTTCGAAACATTCTCTCAACACACCCGCTCTACACAGGGGGCCTTGCGTTCTTAACTTGCTCTTTCCCTTCAGGAGGTATGAGGATGTTTGATATCAATTAATTCTACTGCGAGGTTGATACTCGAATATTCGACTATTCTAAGCAAGGTTTGTAAACTCATGGCTGATTGGTGTTGGTGTAAATTAACTTGGGAGCTCTAACAAAGGAAAGTGAGCTATATAGTTTAGATATGAAGAAAATGTGTTCTGTTATATATTCCTGTGTACTGTATAATGGTCACATACCTTTGTTAATTTGGTGTGGACTCTGAAAGACACTTTTCTTGCTTTGTGCAGGTGTGAGATAACACCTGAGTCTTCAAAATTACAGAGTGAACATTAACTTCTATGGGCTGTTAGTCCATTTTGTGTGTTTCAAATGTGCATGCAGGAACACGATAAGCAAGGTAGGAAGGGGAAATATGGCCTGGATTTTCAGTGATGCGTTGAACAATTAAAATGGATTGAATAATGACCCACAGAGGGTGGAATTTCGGATATAGCGACGCTAGTGTCCAAGCATCAGGCATGAGCATGATGACCAAAAAAATATCATAAAAATAAATTGTCTTGGTATAGAATGGAACTATACTGCCATTGCACTCAAATGGTATAAGAAAATTACATTTTCAGTACAAACCCATTACAGCTCAGACAAACATCACACAGCGTGTATGGAACAGGAACACAGATGAGTCACCACAAGAGCCGCGTCCTGTAAAGGTGGTAAAAAGTTAAAACATTGGGTGAGGAGGAGGATAAAAGAGCAAGTCCCAAACTAAACTCCTGTGGGGGGGCTTAGTTTAAGACAAAGAAAAACAACCTCCAAAGTTAAGACAAGACAAAAGACACAAAAGCAGGAGAGATACAGGAGAAGAAAGGGAACGTCCGTCCGCCTTTGCTGAGAGCCAGAAAAAAAATATATATATTTTTGAAAATATACTGTGTTGTATCTCTAGTAAATCAATTTAATTTGATTGGCAAACTATACATCATTTACTAACAATAATCTAGCTATTTAAAATGAGCAACTGAATAATATGATCACTGGATTAGGGGCTGCAACAATTAATCAGTTGAATCCATCCACTTTCTACTGCTTCCTTTTTGGGGTGGCTGGGCCTCAACGCAGGGCCAACACAGATAGACAGACAACATTCACACTCACATTCACACACTAGGGCCAATTTAGTGTTGCCAATCAACCTATCCCCAGGTGCATGTCTTTGGAGGTGGGAGGAAACCAGACTACACGGTTGTATCAATTATTTAAATGAAAAAAGCTCATATTTATATTCTGTTGATTCGATTAATCGTTTTGTAAATTTAACAAAACGTTTTTTAACAAAATCCAGACAGCATGGAGTGACCGGGCTTCAAATGAGCGGACTTTAGTTTTTTCGCTTGTCCGCTCAAAAGAACGCATATGAGAGCAGTGTTGTGTTGTTGCCGTAAACTGTGTGGCCGCAAACAGATATTCATTAATGGATTATTTTAATCATTGCACACATGTTAAATCTGCAATTTCAATATTGATGGTGTGCATTTATTATACAAAAATAATGAAGATAATGGCAAGCGGAAAAATGGTTATTTCTGATATTTTCCCTAAAATACTTATTTAGGCTATTAAGTGTGTTTTATTTTATTAATCGATCAATCGATCTTTTCCAAGATGGTGCTGCTGTAGTGGCTGCTGTAGGCAGGAGCTCTGTGCTCTTGTGTCATCCTTTTGTGTTTCCCTCTTGTTTTCATGTGTTATTATATTTTTTTTATTTTTTCTTGCCTTTTGGTTTGGGACCCTTTGGGACTGTGTGACAAGGGGTGGCAATTTTGTGACCTCTGCGGTGCTTTTTTTGTGGACTTCTGGATCTGCCTCCCGGGAGCCTTTTGGCCATGGAGACCAGCTGCTGGGTCTCTGCCACACCGGAGTCGGTTTGGAGGGACTGGAGGAGATGCGGATGAGGGGACAGGGCTGCGGAGCTAGCACTGAACGCCGGGACGGAGAGGCTTCGCGGTGTCTTGGCTGGGTGAGCAGGTGTCGGACACCTCAGTCGCCTTGGACGTATCCTCACTCATCCATGCGGACTGGACACTGGCCGAGAGTTAGTTGGCGGCCGAGAGTGGAGTCGGCTCTCTTGGTTGCTTTGTTGGGTCTGCTCCTGTCTCTGGCCATGCTCCCTCCACCCCAGCGGACGATGGCGTGGAACACCGCAGAGGCCACCACAGTGTACATGTTACTTTTACTTTTTATTCATAGCTGTATGTAGACGTGGCTGGTTGTATCCGCTGCTTTAATGTCTTTATGTCTTTTGTGTTCTTTGATGTTTGATATTTCCCTATTACACACATGTGAGAGGGATGTGTACTATGGCTATGAGTTGTTGTTGTTTTTTTTACCTTGGCCTCAGTCTGGACCCCCTCTCCAGGGCCCAGGCTTAGACCATTTTTTTTTTTTTTTAATCCTCTGTTTTTTTCTCCCATTCCCCCCACTTGTTTACCTGTATCTCATCTTTTTTGTAAAGGGCGCTGGAAGTCGGCAGACCCGTCAGCGATCCTGTTCTGTCTACGTGTAATGTTTGTCTGATTGACTGTATGATTGTACTGAAAATTTAAATTTTCCTGAAGGAACTCTCCCGAAGGAATAAATAAAGTACTATCTAATCCAATCCATCTAATCTAATTTATCGATAGATTACTTTTGAAAAACGTTAATATTCTACCTAATAACTACCCAAAACAAACTTGGTTCTGAGTAGTCATAAAAAAACGCTCGAAGAAATTGGATGGAACTGACATTCGTTTCCAGCAAAAAAAAAAAAAAAGTCTGCCTGTAAACCAGATTAAGCAGATTCACTGCATCTGTACTTCTAATACAGGCTTCAAAGCCCAGGCTGGTGACCAACAACCCCCCAGGGAAGCGCAATCTGTTATTCGAAAAACCCTGGCATATCATAAAATCTGATGCAGTTCTTTCCAAAAGTTTAACCACACAACACTGCACTGTTTACAAGGAGACCATGCAATCTGAGAAACATTCCAGTGAGAGCCGACCTTCAGTGACAGAGCCATCTCGTACAGCCTATTCCTCACTGCCGTGACTGATGAGGGAATTGCTCACAATCAAATTCAACTTGAAATGCCAAAGCTTTTACACAGAAGGGTTATTTTACTTGGAACAAAACCTTCTAGTGTTAGCTCTATGCGCTTATTAAGTGGCCATACTTTTATTAGATTAGTGTACTAATGTTAATCACACTGCATTCATATATTGCACTAAATCGTGGTGGGCAATTATTTTGACTCATGGGCCACATTGGGTGAAAATATTGTACCCTGGGCCTGTACTTACACAACACTTGGCAAAAATGATGGAACACCCAGGAGGATGTTTGTAAGTTTGTAACCCAGATAACGGACATGACACAACTCTATAATCAGGGGACGGTGTGGTGCGGTCGTGAGTGTGGCCGCTAGAGATGCGCGGATAGGCAATTATATCACCCACAACCGCATCAGTGGAGTCGTCATCCACCCGCAATCCACCCGAACCAACATTTCGTCAAAGCCACACCCACCCGCCACTCGCCCGTTGTTATATATCTAATATAGACGATGCAAGGCATTAGTGAGGTTAGAAAGTGTAACTCCCTCCAAATAGTACAGACACACTGGCTTTCTTGAACTGATTTATTTGAAGGCTTACTTTCCCTTCAAATTCACCGTGAAAACTGTAATAAATAAAGCAGGTTACAAACGTAAAAATAATAACATGCACAGTATGTGGATCAAATATGTTACCAAGTAAAATACCAACAAATGACAAATACCTCGTTGGCCACACCCGGAAGTAGCTTCCTTACATCCGTCGACAGACCAAACGAGACACTTCAAAATAAAAGTATGCCCACATACTGTTTCAAAGAGTGCTGCTCTTTTTTCGTAAGTGGGTAACAACATTTAACTATTTATAAATGGTTGATTTCTATAGGCTAGTAAGTTAAAGTGTTGTACCAGACAAGTTTGGGCTACCTTGCTTCTGCAGCCTTCATCAGAGGTGTCATGTGATGGTAGCGTGACGTTGTCTGTGACGTGATATATGGATTGTACCATCAAGAGTTGTCAGGTAGAGCACTTTACCTACTAGTCTATAGAAATCAACCATTTATAAATACACTTCAGTAGGCTAAATGAACCTCTTCAACATAACATTTAACTATGTATAATGTATCGGCTGGCTACGGTGTGTTAGCCAATGACTTCGGCTGGGGGGCGGGACTTCGGGGAGAGATAGGGAAGTGACGTTATCGACAGGAAGTGAGAGTTTGCGTTGTCCCGGGAAAAGCGTTAGAGACATGAGAGCTGTTGTGTGGTTGTATTACATCTTGTGCAATAAAGACAAGACAAACGAAGAGGTTTTATGAGCCTACATTCCTGGGATTATTACAATATATATTTCCGAATTGGTTCAATCGCCACTCGCCCGAATCTATTTAAAATCTATTTTTTCGTCATGTCACCCGCCCGACCCGCCTTAACCAGAGACAAACTGTATCCTATATTAATCTTGTGCCACCATTCTCTAATTGCAATTTTGAGATCAGCTTTCCCAGTTGAAGTCTCGCCATGGACCATTTTCTTCAATTTCAGCCACAGATTTTCAATTGGATTGAGATCTGGACTATTTGCAGGCCATGACATCGACCTGATGTATTTTCCTCAAAGAAAGTTTTTACAGTTTTTGGTCTATGGCGAGATGCATTATTATTTTGGAAAATTATTTCATCATCCTCAAACATCCTTTCGATTGATGGAATAAGAAAAGTGTCCACAATGGTTACTTTTGCATTAATTGAAGATGTTATGACAGCCATTTCCCGGTGTCATTAATTTTTTTTTTTTTTCAGGCAGCCGTCTTATTAATTCTAATTGGAATGGCACCAAACAAAAGTTCTAGCATTATTACCTTGCCCATCACTGAATAGCACTTTCATTCAGTCATCCATTGTTCACACGTGCTTTGTCTTAGTCCATTGTAACCTTGTGTTTTCTGTTTAGGTGTCAATGACGCCTTTTTTTTTGCTTTTCTGTATTTGAATTTTTTTTGTCCCATCCAGCTAATCAGGTAAATCATATTGTTGATGTAAAAACCCCGTTTCCACATGAGTTGGGAAATTGTGTTAGATGTAAATATAAACGGAATACATCCATCCATCCATTTTCTACCGCTTATTCCCTTTCGGGGTCGCGGGGGGCGCTGATTTGCAAATCATTTCCAACCCATATTCAGTTGAATGTGCCACAAAAACAACATATTTGATGTTCAAACTGATAAACATTTTTTTTGTTTGTTTTTTGCAAATAATCATTAACTTTAGAATTTGATGCCAGCAACACGTGACAAAAAAGTTGGGAAAGGTGGCAATAAATACTAATTAAGTTGAGGAATGCTTATCAAACACTTATTTGGAACATCCCACAGGTTTGCAGGCTAATTGGAAACAGTTGGGTGCCATGATTGGGTATAAAAGCAGCATCCATGAAATGCTAAGTAATTCACAAGAAAGGATGGGGGGAGGGTTACAAATTTGTAAGCAAATTGTCGAATAGTTTTAGAACAACATTTCTCAACGAGATATTGCAAGGAATTTGGGGTTTTTACCATCTGCGGTCTGTAAAATCATCAAAAGGTTCAGAGAATCTGGAGAAATCACTGCACGTAAGCGATGATATTACGGACCTGTGATCCCTCAGGCGTTACTTCATCAACAACCGACATCAGTGTGTGAAGGATATCACCACATGGGCTCAGAAACACTACATAAAACCACTATCAGTAACTACAGTTGGTTGCTACATTTGTAAGTGCAAGTTAAAACTCTACTATGCAAAGCGAAAGCCATTTACCAACAACACCAAGGAACGCCGCCAGCTTTGCTGGGCCCGTGCTCATCTAAGAAGGACTGATGCAAAGTGGAAAAGTGTTCTGTGGTCTGACGAGTCCACATTTCAAATTATATTTGGAAACTGTGGACGTGGTGTCCTCTTGAACAAAGAGGAAAATAACCATCCAGATTGTTATAGGCGCAAAGTTCAAAAGCCAGCATCTGTGATGGTATGGGAGTGTATTAGTGCCCAAGGCATGAGTAACTTACACATCTGTGAACGCACTATTAATGCTGAATGGTCCATACAGGTTTTGGAACAAATATGTTGTCATCCAAGCAACGTTTTAATGGACGCCCCTGCTTATTTCAGCAAGACAATGCCAAACCACATGTTACAACAGCGTGGCTTCGTAGTAAAAGAGTGTGGGTATTTTCCTGGCCCGCCTGCAGTCCAGACATGTCTCCCATCAAAAATGTGTAGCGCATTATGAAGCGTAAAATACGACAACAAGACCCCAGACTGTTGAACAACTTAAGCTGTACATCAAGCAAGAATGGTAAAGAATTCCACTTTCAAAGTTTTAACAATTAGTTTCCTCAGTTCCCAAACATTTATTGAGTGTTGTTAAAAGAAAATATGATGTAACACAGTGGTGAACATGCCCTTTCCCAACTACTTTGGCACGTGTTGCAGCCATGAAATTCTAAGTTAATGAATATTTGCACAAAAAAAAAATAAGTGTGAGTTTGAACATCAAATATCTTGTCTTTGTAGTGCCTTCAATTGAGTATGGGTTGAAACGTATTTGCAAATCATTGTATTCCGTTTATATTTACATCCAACACAATTTCCCAACTCATGGAAACAGAGTTTGTAGATGCCCATATTTGCAGTAAAGATTTACTTTAAAAAAGAGAAACGTGGATAACTTCTCTAGTTGCGTAATTTGTATTTGAGTCTTTTAAATGGACTTATATTATTGTTTGGCGAAGCCGGACCGGAGTAGGAGGGGTTAGAAAGAGAAAAAAAGGAAATTGAAGGGACAAGACGGGGATAAGACGGAGATAAAACAAAAGAAAAGCATCAGCAAATAGGATATCTAAATAATGATATGAAAATTGATAGCAAAGAAAAAGTTAGTAAAGTAAATATTATTAGCACAGAAAATACATTGAACATTATTGCACTACAAATGAAGCAATACAAATACGAATAGAAATTACACTATTGACAATGAACAATAACAAACATTACCTCTAGTATGAAAAATACTATTGTTTTAAAGGCCTACTGAAATGAGATTTTCATATTCAAACAGGTATAGCAGGTCCATTCTATGTGTCATACTTGATCATTTCGCGATATTGCCATATTTTTGCTGAAAGGTTTTAGTAGAGAACATCGACAAAAACGTTTGCAAATTTTGGACGCTAATAAAAAAGCCTTGCCTTTACCGAAAGTAGCAGATGATGTGCGCGTGACGTCACCGATGTGAGGGCTCCTCACATATTCACATTGTTTATAATGTCAGCCTCCAGCAGCAAGAGCTATTCGACCGAGAAATCGACAATTTCCCCATTAATTTGAGCGAGAATGAAAGATTCGTGGATGAGGAAAGTTAGAGTGAAGCGCAAAAAAAAAAAAATAGACGGCTCCAGGCGGTGGCAGTGGGACCGTTTCAGATGTAATTAGACACATTTACCAGGATAATTCTGGAAGATCCCTTATCTGCTTATTGTTTTAATAGTGTTTTAATGAGATTGTAAAGTCAAACCTAAGAGTCGGATGGCTGCGGTGAACGCCAGTGTCTCTCAGAGAAGCCAATGCAGGAGCCAAGATCACAGCTGCCTTTTTGAGCTGCAGGAGGAAGTCGCATAATCCACTGAAGTTTCCGGTAAGAGCCAACTTAATATCCTAATTTTCCCATCCAAAAACTTGCTGGTTGACGTAGAGAAACATGTTCGCTTGACTGCTCTGTGTTAAAGCTTCACAAAAAACAAAGAAACACAGGCTGTGTTTCGGTGCTAAAGGCAGCTGCAATCCACCGCTTTCCACCAACAGCATTATTCTTTATAGTCTTTATTATTAATTGAACATATTGCAAAAGATTCAGCAACACAGATGTCCAAATTAATGTGTAATTATGCGATGAAAAGAGACGACTTTTAGCCGTGTGTGGTGCTTGGCTAATATGTCCCCTCCAACTCGAGACGTCACAAACACGCGTCATCATTCCGCGACGTTTTCAACAAGAAACTCCGCGGGAAATTTAAAATTGTAATTTAGTCAACTAAACCGGCCGTATTGGCATGTGTTGCAATGTTAATATTTCATCATTGATATATAAACTATCAGACTGCGTGGTGGGTAGTAGTGGGTTTCAGTAGGCCTTTAAATGCAACAATACATATATGAAACGATGATTTGAAATACAAAAGAAAGCAGATACATTGAAGGGAGGAAAGAGAAGCAAACTGCATTAACCTTGTAGATTGTTATAGTAACAATAGGTTAAGCTCTGTCAGTGTGCTCTGTGTTATCCAGTTTCCCCTGGGGGAACAATGTTAATATTTGTTTGATGAAACGTGACTACATACATGAGTGTATGTATGCACATGTGCTTGTATATGTACAGTATGTGTATATGAATGTTTGTACAGTGGATGTGTGTGCATGTGGATGCATATACATATGTGTGTATATATGTATGAATAAATGTGTGTATGTGAATTTGTATGTACAATATATTTGTCTCCCAGTTTATGCGGGAGCCAAAGTATGGCCCCACCCAGTACAGGGCCACGGGGGGTAAAAAAAAGTCCCATTTTCTTTAGACGGTTTCTTACACAGACAGGGACTCCAGTTTCCGCCCATTTGTTTTTCATTTGTTTTGCTGTGCATTTCAAGACATATTGATTCAAGTTTTTCTTGATGTTTTCATGAAGCCTTTTACAACATTCCCAAATTGTTTGGTGAATGGTAAACAGTGTATATTTATACAGCGCTTTACTATACCTGCACATACCAAAGCGCTTAACATACTTCACATTAACCCATTCACACACTGATGGCGGATGCTGCAATGCAAGGCTCTAACCACAACCCATCAGGAGCAGGGTGGGTGAAGTGTCATGCCTAAGGACACAATGGCCGTGACTTGGATAGCGGAACCAGGGAACTTCATGTTGCTAGCACGGCCGCTTAACTATATAAGCCACGCCGCCCCACAATTTTGTATTAGGTACACACAGATGACAGTGAATAATCAACATCTTTTGCAACTTTGCGAGATGATTTACCTTCTTGAAGAAGTTTGACAATCCCCCCTGTTGTTTTAATTGAGCCATTATTCATGTCAATCCACTTGGTGCAACAGCTTTCAAAGGTATGAGCACTCCCTTTTAACTACAGACTAAGGTGTTAGCTTTGTCATTGAAAATCTACAAGGTGAATTTATGTTTTTGATTTATTTTAGTGTATCTTAAAGCCATTTAAAATTACTATAATTTTCTGTCATGTCTGTGGTCTGGTTTATTTCTACAAAATGTAACAATTGAATGAGCATCTTCCGAGGATGGTAATTCCATAATTAATAAAGGTTATATTCTCCACTGTATGAGTTTGGGTCCATTTTTTTTCAGGAGCACTTTTGTTATCAGGGGTCGGCAACCCAAAATGTTGAAAGAGCCGTATTGGACCAAAAATACACAAAAACAAATCCGTCTAGAGCCGCAAAAAATTAAAAGCCATATTACATACAGATAGTGGGTCATGAGTTTTAATTTGAATTGTGAGGACTTAAAGGAAACTAAATGAGCTCAAATATACCTATAAATGAGGCATAATGATGCAATATGTACATACAGCAAGTCTAAATGGGATGTTAGCATCGATTAGCTTGCAGTCATGCAGTGACCAAATATGTCTGATTAGCACACTCCACACAAGTCAATAACATCAACAAAACTAACCTTTGTGCATTCATGCACAACGTTATAAGGTTGGTGGACCAAATCCATCCATCTATTTTTTACCGCTTATTCCCTTTTGGGGTCGCTGGCGCCTATCTCAGCTACAATCGGGCGGAAGGCGGTGTACACCCTGGACAAGTCGCCACCTCATCGCAGGGCCAACACAGATAGACAGACAACATTCACACTCACATTCACACACTAGGGCCAATTTAGTGTTGCCAATCAACCTATCCCCAGGTGCATGTTTTTTTTTGGAAGTGGGAGGAAGCCGGAGTACTCGGAGGGAACCCACGCATTCACTGGGAGAACATGCAAACTCCACACAGAAAGATCCCGAGCCTGGGATTGAACCCAGGACTGCAGGACCTTCGTATTGTGAGGCAGATGCACTAACCCCTTTTTCAGCGTGAAGCACTGGTGGACAAAATGAGACAGAAAAAGAAGTGGCATAAAACACGTCTTGGAAAGTCGGAGAAAGTTTTACATGTGAACAAACTACGGTGAGTTCAAGGACCGCCAAAATTAGTAGGACAAAATGGCGCTAGCCAAAAACTCGAATCAGTGAAGCGTGTTTAATATAAACAGGGTGCTTTATAGCAATTAGGGAGGTTTGTGTTATGTTTGTCCTCCTACAGAAACCATATCAAAACAAAAATATGTTTTTTCCCCTCATCTTTTCCATTTTTCATAAATTTTAGAAAAAGCTCCAGAGAGCCACTAGGGCCGCACTAAAAAGCCGCATGCGGTTCCAGAGCCGCGGGTATCCAACCCTTGGGCTAGATTATAAGCTTTTTCCAAGATAAAGCTCGGTTTGGAATGCCACTGTCAAAAATTATTTATTTTGACAACAGTTTTATTACAGCAGATGTGTTTTCCTACGATGTGACACTTGCACTGCGTCACACTAACAGCTGTAACGGATATTTTGCTTACCTTGTAGACACATGACAGAGTTACACGTTTACTTGAGGAGTGTATTTTGGTTTAGAAAAGAACAATAACAGTGCTTGACTGACGGGTATTTTATATTGCATTGTATTTTGTGTCTTGCAGTCTCATAGTTGCCATGGTTAATAATGTTTGCAACGTACAGTCATCAAATTGTTCTCATGGATATGAATCTTCTATTCATTTATAGAAAGATGGTATAGAGTGCTTTATAAAATACAGTGCATCCGGAAAGTATTCACAACACCTCACTTTTTTCACATTTTGGTATGTTACAGCTTTGGAATACATTCGTTTTTATACTCAAATTTCCACAGAAAATACACCATAATGACAATGTGAAGATTAAAAAAAAAAAATACAAATTACAAATGTATTAAAAATTAAAATACCAAAATCACATGTGCATAAGTATTGACAGTTTTTGCTTTATACTTTGTTGATGTACCCTTGGGTGTACCTACAGCCTCAAGTCTTTTTGAATACAATGCCACATGTGTGGTAGTGATGGGTCCGGCAACACGGATGCATCGGCGCATGCGTCGAGCTCATAGAGCAAAACCCTGTGTTGGTGCGCGTATTGCTTTTCGAAAGTGACATGACCGATCATGAGCTGTTTCGGTCACGTGACCGATACGCGAACTGTGTCGCACTGATGCTAGCATGCCAAACCGTGTTTATAAGGAAGTGCATCTGTCAACAAGATGCTGCTGCCAACAGAATCGCCGCACTTCTGTTATTAGTTATTTGTAATTTATCGTCGTCGGGGATCATTTCCGTTGTATGGGAATATTAGGATTATATATCCGAAAAAAAGGTATTTGTGTTCATTCCCTTGTCGTTTCATCCTGTTCTCTATAAAGTTACTACTCCATCTGTTAGTAGGGCTGTAAAGGTACATGTATTTGTATTGAACCGTTTCGGTACGGGGTTTTTTCTAAGCTAAAGTCTTAACAAGCTGCTTTGCTTCTTCTGCGTCAGGACCCAGCATTGTCCCACCCACACAACCATCTGGTTACATTAAAAAGCGGTAACAGCGAATCCCTTCGATAGCTCAGTTGGTAGAGTGGAGGGCTGTAGTTGCTTATGCTGAGTTCCTTAGGGCATTTGTTTAAATCCAGCTCATAAATTGATTAACGTGGACCCCGACTTAAATAAGTTCCATCCATCCATTTTCAACCGCTTATTCCCTTTGGGGTCGCGGGGGGCGCTGGTGCCTATCTCAGCTACAATCGGGCGGAAGGCTGCGTACACCCTGGACAAGTCACCACCTCATCGCAGGGCCATCACAGATAGACAACATTCACACTCACATTCACACACTAGGGCCAAACTTATTCGGGTGTTACTATTTAGCGGTCAATTGTACGGAATATGTACTGTACTGTGCAATCTACTAATAAAAGTTTCAATCAATCAATCAATCAACAGTGCGTATTCAGAGCGCATGTAAAAAAAAAAAAAAATCCCCGTAGACAAGTATCCTCATTCACAACACGTTCTCTTAGATTTCCATGTTATGGTACATGTTCACATTATTTATTGACTGTATCTAAAAAAGATATAAATATATTTTTATTTAATTGAAGATTGTGACGATCTGTCACTTCATTTCTGTTGGTTTTCCTTGTTTTTGTATTTACTTCCCGTCAGTGGTCTCATTTTGGTACATTTCCTGTTTGTTTCGCGGGGCACTGTTTTCTCCTCACTTGCCGTTGATTGGCAGCCGGTCCACACCTGCTGCCAATCAACATGTGTCTATTTATGTTTTCACTCGAGCACTCAGCGCTCGAAGATAATTCTCTGTTTGGTATTTCTGTTTGCAAGACTGCTTCATGTTTTTGTTTGATGAGTCATTAGAGATTAGTCATTAGAGTCATCTTACCTGCTCATCCTCCTCCTGGTTCTTGCATCTTGGGATAGCAAAACGGCAGCCATGCAATTTCCCGACAGTATCTTCGAGCCAGAATGTTACCTCGCGAGAACCCCTGTCGGCGATCCACAGCCGACGTTTTAGACCGCACAATTTATTGAGGATTTGAAAGCCAGGTTTGTGCGGTCCCAGCCCACAGTAGGCTCGGACCTTCTCCCTCCGCCTCGACCGCCGGCTCTACAACCGGCGCGGCCACTGCCGCCTTCCCTCCTACCGGCTCAGCCGCCGGTTCCGGCTCTCCGACCGGCACGGCCACCGCTGCCTCCCCTCCTCCTGGCTCGGCCGCCGGTTCCGGCTCTCCGACCGGCGCGGCCACCGCTGCCTCCCCTCCTCCCGGCTCGGCCGCCAGTTCCGGCTCTCCGACCGGCGCAGCCACCGCCGCCATCTTCCCTGTCGCCTGTTGTGCTCCATGTCCCGGCTCCACGGCAATCGCCTGTGCCGGAGCGTCGACCACCAGTTCCCAGTCTTACGCCGGTCGCGGCGCCACAACGCTCAACACCGGCTGGACCCCCAGCAGCTGTTCCTGCTCCTACTCCTAGGCAGCTTCCAGCAGATGCAGCTGGACCACGGCTGCTCTTCCGGCCAGCACCCGCTCATCCTGCCAGTCCAGCGAAGGCTCCAGTGGAGCTCACTGTGATGTCCCTTCTGTCCTCCTGCTGGGACTCTGCGAGGGACGTGTCCTTCTCCCTCCTCCTGGCCCCCTTCCGTCCGTCCCTGGTTTTCGCACCGGGGGGCATCGGCAGACAGGAACTCCTTTGCCCAGTGGTGGACGTCGTCTGGTATCCGCCTAGTGGAGGGGGGCTACTACCGGCAGCGGTGCAGCCAAGCACACGCCGCTGTCATCCCCGCCAACATCTCTTCCCATGGCGCTTCTCTGGCGCGCCTTCGCACTGCGCGGCCATTTTCCGCGTCACCGGTGGGACTCTGCACGGTGCCGCCATCTTCATTGTCGGCAGCAAATCCGTCGACGACGCCAGCTGCGCGACCTCCTCGACCTCCTGCGCGACTTCCTTCTCGTCTGCCTCTGATGTGGCCGTTCCGTGGTCACCCACCTCGCCAGTTGCAGCGGCGTACAACGCGTCGCCGCCACATGACTCCCCCTCGCTGGCTGCGGGGACACTTGGTTTGGCGACCCTCCGCCAAGTCCTCCCTCCGCCCCCCCTAACTTTTGGACTTTTTTCTGAAATTGTTTCAAGGGAACATCTGGAATCTGTTCCTTGAGGGGGGATCCTGTGACGATCTGTCACTTCATTTCTGTTGGTTTTCCTTGTTTTTGTATTTACTTCCCATCAGTGCTCTTATTTTGTTAGATTTCCTGTTTGTTCCGCGGAGCACTGTTTTCTCCTCACTTGCCGTTGATTGGCAGCCGGTCCACACCTGCTGCCAAACAACATATGTCTATTTATGTTTTTACTCGAGCTCTGTTTGGAATTTCTGTTTCCAAGACTACTTCATGTTTTTGTTTGATGATCATTAAAGTCATCTTACCTGCTCATCCTCCTCCTGGTTCTTGCATCTTGGGGTAACAAAACGGCAGCCATGCGTTTTCCTGACAGAAGATATGAAATAATCCTAAATGAAATACAATGACTTGGTTTATATTATTGGATATAATAGGTCAGGGGTAGGGAACCTATGGTTCCAGAGCCAGATGTGGCTTTTTTGATGACTGCATCTTGCTCTCAGATAAATCTTAACTGACATTGCTTAACACAATTAGTAATGAATAATTCTGCTGGTAATCAGTGTCAAAAATAACGTTCAAAATATAAAACATTCTCATGCATTTTCATCCATCCATCCGGTTCCTACCGCACCTGTTCAAGAAGTCGCATTAATGGTAAGAAGTATTTTATTCATTTTTGGTTAGCCTCAGAATAACAATGTTATTGAAAAGAATAAGAGACTATAATACTCTAAAAATGTTGGTCTTTCTTAAAAATGTACGCATATAGTTGTATTCAGTATTAGAAAATAAATAAATCACATAGCTCTAACTGAAATACTTTTAAAAATATTTGGCTTGTATGCCTCTCTCAGCCAAAAAGGTTCCCGACCCCTGTACTAGGTCATAAAATCAGTGTCAGTTGAGTCGGTCCATAGGTTGCCTGTAGGGATTTTTAATGTCCAGCAGATGTCAGTATTTAGTGACACAGTATTGACACAGTATCAATACAGTTTTGCAATGTGTCGAAACGCTTCATGACGCCTCATCAACCCATCACCAATGTGTGGCACACCTATCTCTGGGAAGTTTTGCCCAATACTCTTTGCAGCACCATTTTTTAAAAAAACACAACTTTTCACATTGTCATTATGGGGTACTGTCTGTAGAATTTTGAGAGCAGAAATTAATTTGTTTCATTTTGAATAAGGCTTTAATATAAAACATGGACGATGTGAAGCACAGTGAATACTTTCTGGATGCACTGTGCATAAAACAATGTATTGCATTTAATGCATGAAATGAGGACTAACTTAGCAGCAGCTCCACAGTTGCTGCATGGTCTGTATTTACTACTCTGTCTCCTATAAAAATTACATGCTTTAAATACAGAACAAAATATTGGCATTTCACAGACACAATTTTATACAACACAGTGAATCTAATTTAGAAGGACATACAGTTTGTTCACTCTATTGACTGAACAGCCCAAAACCCCTTTAACAGTTAAAGCTGCCGGACAACATGATACATTTAAGTCCACAAGACCTGGAATCCAGACATCACCTCCTGGTATTTACCTCATAAATATGGATGGGAGTTTTGCTATGTGAAAGGTCGAAGAGGAAAATCACATTGCTGACAAGGCAGGTCAGTGGCTGCACTCTTTCTTGAAAAGAACATTGGAGAAGGAGGAAAAACTGTTTAAATTCATCCTTGACCCCTGATATTTAATCACCCTTCACAATGTGTGTTAATGAAAGAAAAATAAGCATTTAATAAGTTTATTGATTGCTTATTGCAAAAAAGGTTGACAGTAGGAATAGATCTTCAGAATATAGTGCACAAACATAAAAGTGCTACTGGTTGAATTCAGTGTGGCGGTTATGATTGCATTATCGATCACATTTTATTGTGCCAGCTGGTCCTATAGAATTTTGCTTGTGTATTAAAAAGTCCTCTGCAGGTGACCAAGCAGGATTGTACTACCTGTAGAGCTGAGGCAAATCACTTTGTCATACAAAGTTCCAAACGACCGTCAAAGGTTAGATGAGGGCTGAGGTTGTCACTGTATTGAATAAAGAGACTGTGATGTATCACAGTTGACATACTTCACACAAAAGTAAAATGGTATCCGTTATTGTTGGTCCAAAGCTAATGAGGATTCGGCAAAATGAGGCGGAATTTATTTATTTTTGGTCGTTCTGTGTAGTTTTTTATGTTCAATGCATCGTCGGGAGCGTATTAGACAGCCTGCTGGTCATTAAACAATTCATGAATCTATACAGTGGAGTGCATCAAATACGGCCGCAAAATCATATTTTAATGAAATAAAAGCATCATTTATTGTAAGTTAATGAGTTGAAGCATGTTTAAAATATATATTGATGTATTTGGAGAGACGCAGCCGACGGGCCGACAGCGGGCTGAGAGAAGCGGTCCGGACCAGGATGGAGGCCAGGAGGCGGGGCATGCAGCGGCGAGGAGAGGCGTGACGCACGCGGAGCGGCACGCGGAGCGGCACGCGGAGCTGCACGAGAGCGGCAATCTGAGTCAGGTCCGTAAGACACTCACCTGCTCACAATCTGCTCATCTTCTGCTGCAGTACAAGAGAGGCGAAGGGGGCACGATCGGAAAAGAAAAAAGACAAAGGAGGAAACCACGGCAACCAGACCACGATCACGACAACCGAGACCCAGAGCGAGATGAATCCCCTCAGCGACGGAAGCGCCGGACGCCGAAAGGCGTGCAACGGCGGCAAGCAGGCATTACCCGTGCACTGAAAAGTGGCGCGACCAAAGGGCCAGGAGACAGAAGATTTATTGAAAAAATAAATCAAAATCAAACCTGCTACGATGCGTCGTGTGTCCAGTGTCCCCGCAACCCACCCCAGGACGGCAGGAAGTCTGTCACAATGTACTATTATGGTTTATTTTGTTAGGAAAACTAATGTCAGAACCACCACAATTCATGCTTCCGGCCACAGCCGCACACGTCCTTGGTAGCAAACATGGCGCCCATGTCACGATCGGCCGTGTAGCTTGCTGTGGTTTGTTCTCCCGGAATGCAATACTGACAGCTCTGGATGACAGCGTGAAGGTAGGATATGATTTAATCTTTGCCAATCATCCAAACTACCAACATACAGGCAAAACAACAAAAAGGCAAGCGTGCCTAACACATGTGAAGCTAAGATAATCACTTTGCGCAGGCATCAAAACTAGGAGCCAAGACCTGTTGCGTATCCAAATAATGAAGCCACGACAAGTGACCGGAAAAGGCAGGCTTAAATAGAGTCTCTGATGAGCAACAGAGCAACAGGTGAGTGTAAAAGGCAGGTGAAAATCATAAGTAACCATGGTGACTAAACAAACTAAGGAGGTGCAAAAACAGGAACTAAAAGAGTCCAAAAACAAACAGAACATAACTAAACAAAACATGATCCAAACCACGGATCATGACAGCCTGTTGTTTCGTTGCCCCCCCCCCCCCCCCCCCCCCCCCCCTTTATACATGACTCTGACATAGTCTATGCACTATGCCATCTGATGTCTTGGAATTGCAACTGCATGCAAAGTCTACTGTAGAGGTTGCCCTATAGTGGGTTCTTCTGACCACCACACACTGCCAGGAGAGCCCCGGAATGTATTTATTTTCATAAATGTACAGAGGATCACACTCCTCAGCCTTCCCGGTAAGGTTTATTCAGGTGTACTTGAGAGGAGGCTTCGCCGGATAGTCGAACCTCGGATTCAGGAGGAACAGTGTGGTTTTCGTCCTGGTCGTGGAACTGTGGACCAGCTCTATACTCTCGGCAGGGTTCTTGAGGGTGCATGGGAGTTTGCCCAACCAGTCTACATGTGCTTTGTGGACTTGGAGAAGGCATTCGACCGTGTCCCTCGGGAAGTCCTGTGGGGAGTGCTCAGAGAGTATGGGGTATCGGACTGTCTTATTGTGGCAGTCCGCTCCCTGTATGACCAGTGTCAGAGCTTGGTCCGCATTGCTGGCAGTAAGTCGGACACGTTTCCAGTGAGGGTTGGACTCCGCCAAGGCTGTCCTTTGTCACCGATTCTGTTCATAACTTTTATGGACAGAATTTCTAGGCGCAGCCAAGGCGCTGAGGAGTTCCGGTTTGGTGGCCACGGGATTAGGTCTCTGCTTTTTGCAGATGATGTAGTCCTGATGGCTTCATCTGGCCGGGATCTTCAGCTCTCACTGGATCGGTTCGCAGCCGAGTGTGAAGCGACCGGAATGAGAATCAGCACCTCCAAGTCCGAGTCCATGGTTCTCGCCCGGAAAAGGGTGGAGTGCAATCTCCGGGTTGGGGAAGAGACCCTGCCCCAAGTGGAGGAGTTCAAGTACCTAGGAGTCTTGTTCACGAGTGGGGGAAGAGTGGATCGTGAGATCGACAGGCGGATCGGTGCGGCGTCTTCAGTAATGCGGACGTTGTATCGATCCTTTGTGGTGAAGAAGGAGCTGAGCCGGAAGGCAAAGCTCTCAATTTACCGGTCGATCTACGTTCCCATCCTCACCTATGGTCATGAGCTTTGGGTCATGACTGAAAGGATAAGATCACGGGTACAAGCGGCCGAAATGAGTTTCCTCCGCCGGGTGGCGGGGCTCTCCCTTAGAGATAGGGTGAGAAGCTCTGCCATCCGGGAGGAGCTCAACGTAAAGCCGCTGCTCCTCCACATCGAGAGGAGCCAGATGAAGTGGTTCGGGCATCTGATCAGGATGCCACCCGAACGCCTCCCTAGGGATGTGTTTAGGGCACGTCCAGCTGGTAGGAGGCCACGGGGAAGACCCAGGACACGTTGGGAAGACTATGTCTCCCGGCTGGCCTGGGAACGCCTCGGGATCCCCCGGGAAGAGCTAGACGAAGTGGCTGGAGATAGGGAAGTCTGGGCTTCCCTGCTTAGGCTGCTGCCCCCGCGACCCGACCTCGGATAAGCGGAGGATGATGGATGGATGGATGGAATGTACAGAGGCTTTTGCTTTTCAGCAAAATTTATTTCTCTCCTGCGTCCACTCAGCAGCACCGCCAACTCCAATTACCTGTCTCATCCCGGCTGCTGCTAATAACAGCGACAGGCGATTAGATAACAAGGCCAACCTGGGCCATCTACACACCTGTCGCTGTCTTCTACTAACTGTAAATGAGACACAGAAGTGTTGGAAAACAACGCCTTCTGCCCGTGTGCAGCCAAGATAGGCTACAGCGCCCCCCGCGATCCCGAAAGGGACAAGCGGTAAAAAATGGTTGGTCGGACGGATGGATGGAACTGGATAGCACAGCTCAATGGGCAGGGGATGGATTGGATGGTGGGACAGGGGCTGGTTTAGATGGTAGAGCGGCCGTCCAGAAACTTGAGGGTTCCTGGTTCGCCTTGGTTCCTGGCACCACCCACACTGGTTTAAACTTAGCTTATTGTAGATAATGGGTTTTTACAAAATAAAGCACTTTCAATCACCTAAGAAAAAGCATTATATAAATACAATTCACTTGACTTCAATGAATGGTAAAAGATAGGTTAAAACAAATTAGAACACGCACATTAGAACATACACCGAGAATTATTAATGTTTAGTACCAGTATTAATTCCAAGGTACCAGAAATTGGCACCGTATCGATTGAAATGTGTAAAAGTACCCATTCCTAATGATTACACAGTATTGATTTACATATAATAAGCGTGTCTATAGTATCCAGTTTTATCAATGTAAAGACATGTTCATGTATTATAATCTGAAAATGATTGTATCTGGACAATAATTATATCTGGTTTAATAACGGGTTTGTGCATGTCTGTATCACTCCATGTGTGGGATGTACCCTAAAGCGATTAAACTGAGTAAAGGCAGAAAGGGTCAATATTGTATGCGGAGGCTCGAGGTGATATTTAGCCTCTCTGTGTGCCTGTGTAACCGTTTTTTCTGTTATTGTGAGCATGCTCTGCTATCCTTAAGTGGTGTGCGTGATTTTTTCCCATCTGACCTACTGGGTTCCTGAGGGATATGTAGTTTGCGAAATATTCTGTCAAACATTATGGTGACAAAACGTTGAGGTTAATCGGTACAATTAGGATTTGATAAAAATTTTTTTTTAAAAAAACAACAATGGATTTTTTTAGCAGATTTTTTAAAACAATAGAGCGCTGCCATCAAGATGATCTTTTACTACCTTTTTGCAGACAAACAGCAATGCGCTCCTTCAACTCTGACAACATATATAGACCACAATCAAATGTCTACTGTAGAGGATGCTGGTTCTGCAGAATATGCAAAATAAGACCAGGGCTTTCTTCAAAAAGTCTGGGATTTGATGATTCGATTCGGAGGAGTCCCATCTAACTATCAATAATATAAAATCTCTGATATCAAAATTCTTTCACCCATCTCGGAAAGGAGGAAAGTTAAGGCACCCACATACAGCAGGGGTGTTAGAGGCATGGGATGATTGCATTCATCATATTAGAAAAAAAGTTTTTAGAGCTGTCACATTAGACTTCCTCAGAGCGGTAGCTGATTCCTGACATGACGTCACGTCTTTAAAATCGCTGAGCATGTTCCGATTTCTCACATTTGTTATTATATAAAATGTATTCGTCTACACATACATACATTGTACTAGTAGTGTTAGGGTAATGTTTCTACATGGGGGATGTGATTAAGGCTCGTCGACAAAACATTTTTATATTTTCTATTCTTTACTACACCGGGGAAAACATAGTCCATCATAATTTCATTGTTCAGCTGCTGATCGGTGATGATAAAGACTATTCTATTGTTTTCTTTGCGGCCAGACATAAAAGCTTGTTGTGCCGTCGCGAGCTTCTGGCTGGACAAATCCCGCCATGCACCCCGGTGGGAGTGATCGCCAGAAATTGGACACATCTCGGGCGCCGGGACAAACCACCTTTCCGTGAGTTGGAACTCTCCTCTTGAAAAAGTTAATAATCCTTTCTTTGGTTCACATACAAAAAAAAACCTGTCATCACTTTTACTGATACCATACAGTGGGAAAAGGAGACGGCACAGAGGCAGGGATGTCGTTTAGCTCTAGGCGTACCTATTAACATAATAAAATTACGTGTGTACTAAATCAAGATACCTATGCTTTGACTATATGTTGTGTTTAGATGAGTTTAACAGGAGTTGTTGAAGGTCCGTGTTGAGCGAGGTGCGGAAGGGAGGGAAAGGCAAGCTTGGAGGTCTGTGGGTAGGGGCGAGGTCAAAGGCAGGAACATTCATATAAATCGGGGAATGTGGACCCCAAAACAATGACGTTTGTTATCCCTCCTATAGAGTAGTTTCGGATAGCCTGGACCTTTGCAAATGTTCATAAAATATTGTAGTATACTATAGAACAGGGGTAGGGAACCTATAGCTCTAGAGCCAGATGTGGCTATTTAGCTGACATTGCTTACCTCAACTTCTGCGTGGACGTGATCTGCCCTGCTAAGACTGTTCGGTGCTACCCTAATAACAAACCCTGGGTAACACAAGAAGTTAAAGCTGTCCTCAACAAGAAGAAAGCTGCCTTCAGGAGTGGAGACAGGGAGGCAATGAGAGCAGCACAGCGTGAGGTGAAACGACGCGTGAGGGAGGCTAAGGACAGCTACAGGAAGAAGCTGGAGCAGAAGCTCCAGCAGAACAACATGAGGGAGGTCTGGGAAGGTGTGAAAACCATCACAGGCCACAAGACAAAGACCAGAGCTGTTGTGGGGACAATAGAGAGGGCCAATGAGATGAATAACTTCTTTAACCGGTTTAACCAGCCCGTGTCCTCTCCGTCCCCCACTTCCCATCACAGCCAACCCCTCTTCTGCTCCCCTCAACGCACCTCCCCCCCAGCCATGGCAGCACCCCCCTCCACCACCTCTACGCAGACATTAGTCATCTCTGCGGACCAGGTCAGAGGTCAACTGAGGAAGCTACAGCCAAGGAAAGCAGCAGGCCCAGACAAGCTGTGCCCCCGACTCCTGAAGACCTGTGCTGCAGAACTGGGTGAACCAGTTCAAAGGATCTTCAACCTCAGCCTGCAGCTGGGAAGAGTGCCCACCCTCTGGAAGACGTCATGTATCGTTCCAGTTCCCAAAAAGAACTGCCCCAGTGAGCTGAACGACTACAGACCAGTGGCGCTCACCTCTCATCTAATGAAGACATTGGAGCGGCTATTTCTCAGCCTCCTCAGACCACAGGTGCAACATGCCCAGGACAGCCTGCAGTTTGCGTGCCAGGAAGGCGTTGGTGTGGAGGATGCTATCCTTTACCTGCTGCATCGAGCCCACTCACACCTGGATAAGGGAAATGGCACTGTGAGGATCCTGTTCCTGGACTTCTCGAGTGCCTTTAATACAGCCCCGCCTCCTTCAGGACAAGCTCTACAAAATGCAAGTGGACCCCTGCCTGGTTGCCTGGATTTCGAACTACCTCACCGACAGGCCACAGTACGTCAGACTGAAGGACATCACGTCTGACACTGTGATCAGCAGCACCGGAGCACCGCAGGGAACGGTGCTGGCCCCTCTTCTCTTCACCCTGTACACCGCTGACTTCTGCTACAACTCAGAGCTGTGTCACATCCAGAAGTATGCGGATGACACAGCCATCGTCGGGTGCATCAGGGACGGCAGAGAGGAGAAGTTTCGGAACCTGGTGAGTGACTTTGTTGTCTGGTGCCACACGAACGTCTTGCAGCTCAATCCGTCAAAGACCAAGGAGCTGGTCATTGACTTTGGGAGGTCAAGTCCACGGTCACAACCTATTGTGATCGAGGGAGTTGAGGTACAGACCGTGGACTCATTCAAGTACCTCGGGGTTAGGGTGGACAATAAGCTGGACTGGACTGTTAACACGGACCACCAGTACAAGAAAGGACAGAGCAGGCTGTACTTCCTCAGGAGACTGCACTCCTTCAACATTTGTAGAAAACTCCTGTGGATGTTCTACCAGTCTGTGGTTGCCAGTGTTCTGTTCTAGATGGTAGTGTGCTGGGGGGGCAGTACATCTAAGAAGGACAGCTCCAGACTTGAGAAACTGATCAGGCGGGCCGGTTCTACAATCGGAATGAAACTGGACTCACTGGTGACGGTGGCAGAGAAGAGGACTGTGGACAAACTAGTGAGCATCCTGGATGATGCCAGTCAGCCTCTGCATAGCGTTATCAGTAGCCAGAGGAGCCTGTTCAGTGCTAGACTGCTTCATCCCAAGTGCAGGACTAATAGACTCAAGAACTGCTTTGTCCCACACGCCATTAGACTGTACAACTCCTCTCTGGGACGGGGGACGGGGGGTATTAGGATGACAGGGGATGCAAAACATTAACAGTGCAATACGTTTTCATAACATGGTCACTACTGCCTACTTTCTCTTGTTATATTCTTATTTTACTGTTATATTGTTATTCCCATTGTTTTAATTCTTTTTGTAATATTTCTTTATTTTGTTTCCTTTTAAAACCCCATTATTTACTTTTTACTTTTTTTTTTTTTTTTAATTGATCTCAACTCTGTACACTGCTGCTGGAATTTTAATTTTCCTGAAGGAACTCTCCTGAAGGAATCAATAAAGTACTATCTATCTATCTATCTATCTATCTTAACACGAAAAGTAATGAATAATTCCGCTGGTAATCACAGTGTTAAAAATAACGTTCAAATTATAAAAAATTCTCATGCATTTTAATCCAACCTTCCCTTTTCTATCGCGCCTGTTCAAGATGTCGCATTAATGGTAAGAAGTATTATATTTATTATTAGTTAGCTTTAGAATAACAATGTAATTAAAAAGAATAAGAGATTTATTATACTCTAAAAACGTTGGTCTTACTTAAAAATGCAGGCATTTAGTTGTATTCAGTGTTAAAAAATATTATATAGCTCTCATGGAAATACATTTTGAAATATCTGTCTTTCATGGCTCTCTCAGCCATAAAGGTTCCCGACTCCTGCTATAGAATGCAGCAAGTTCTAAAATGCAATGGATGTTATATTTTTCTGTTTGCTTTCTATCCTGTAGGTATTTTCTAATTATCATTTTACAGGTATTGAGACTCACACTAGCTTGAAGGTCCCCCAATATGGAGCTCCTTTGGATTTCACAGGGCTGAAAATGAATCCAGTGCATCGTTTCCCACCTCACCTTGCTACTTTGGTTGTGTGAGCAAAGGACTGCAGTACAAATTAAAAAAAATGAGCCCGCCAAATTATGACAGAAGCCACAATGTGAACTTGTTTGTGCCAAATTAGTTTATTTGTTTTTTGTGCCAAAGCAACTGGTCTTCACTTTATACTGTGCATTTGAGCTGTAATGGCACACTGGAGCTTGGCTGTTGTCGCCCCACCAATGATTCAGTCCCTTCCCTCTCTGCGGCTAATTATCTTTTAATTAAGGACCCATTTGGGGTATCTAATATTGCACTCTCATTTTTACTGAACACCCCCTTTTTATTGTCAGTTTTCTCCAGTGACCAGGGCTGGCCATCGATGCCAAGCCAGGGTGGTTTCCACGGTAATAAGCTGTCAGGGATAGAACAAAGGTTGGTGCTTTTTTTTTTTTTGTATTTCCTCTTTCAAATTGGAACTGTAGACGACAGAACTTGTCTGGCAGCAGCATCTGTTGAGTACATGCTCTAAGGCAGGGGTGTCAAACTCGTTTTAGATCGGGGGCCACATGGAGAAAAATCTACTCCCAAGTGGGAAGGACTGGTAAAATCGCTGCACGATAACTTAAAAATAAAGACACCTTCAGATTGTTTTCTGTGTTTAAAAATAGAAGAAGCGCATTCTGAAAATGTACAAATCATAATGTTGGTGTTTTTTTACACTTACATGTTGCGGTTAATAATATTCTATCTTTATTTGTCGTTATTTATATATTCGGAATGAATGATGTGATAATATTCATCAGTCAACTCAATGGTGTTCATTTTCAATCAATCAAGATAAAACAATATCAAAATCAAATTACAGTATGCCATGAATGTAGTTTGATAATCTTCCTCGATTGATGTACTAACATCATGTGGTTTATTTTGTACATATGTACCATTATCTACAGCAGAGGTCGACAACCTTCCATCCATCCATTTTCTACCGCTTATTAAATTTGGGGTTGCGGGGGGTGCTGGTGTCTATCTCAGCTACAATCGGGCAGAAGTCGGGTTACACCCTGGACAAGTCACCACCTCATCCAAGGCCATTTTGACCCGTTTCACAAAATAAAGAAAACTATGGGAGCCACAAGACTCTTTTAAAATTTAAAATTAAAAAGCACATTGACCTAAGTTTTTTTTTGCTTTGTGCTATGTATTAACCAGGGGTCTCAGACACGCGGCCTGCACCTTAATATGGAGATTTAACCTTAGTGCAGCCCGCGAGTTTTATTTGAATGCCGCTTGACAACATCACATTTGCCAACCATCTCAATTTTTCTGGGGGACTACCGAGTTTCAGAGCAACCATTCTCTCGACTGTCTGCTGGTTTTCACCCAAACAACAATAATAATGGCGTGCTATGATGACAATGCGATTAGCGCCCTCTACAATCGTAACAAACAGCTTACCAGCCCATTCACATGTTGTATGAGGCTTCTGCAGACACTTATAAGCGACTTCAAGACATACTTGCTCAACAGCCATACAGGCTACACTGAGGGTTGTGATATAAACAACTTTAGCACTCTTAATAATATGCACACTGTGAAACCACACCAAACAAGAATGACAAACACATTTCGGGAGAACATCAGCACTGTAACACAACATAAACACAACAGAACAAATACCCAGAATCCCATGTATCCCAACCCCGCCCACCTCAACCGACACGCGGAGGGGGGTGTTAGTGGGGTTGTATAATGTAGCCTGGAAAAGTTAGGGATGCATGGGATTCTGGGTATTTGTTCTGTTGTGTTTATGTTGTTTTACGGTGCGGATGTTCTCCCAAAATGTGTTTGTCATTCTTGTTTGGTGTGGGTTCGCAGTGTGGCGCATATTAGTAAGAGTGTTAAAGTTGTTTATATCACAACCCTCAGTGTAACCTGTACGGCTGTTGAACAAGTATGCCTTGCAGTCGCTTGCACTTTGAGTCAGCAGCCGCGCACTACATTTGGCGGGCCGGCACTCAGATAGCATAGTATTAAAGCGGACGCGATGACACGGTCGAGAGGAGGTTAAAGGCATTGCAATAACGGCACCCCCTTAATATTGTTGTCCGGATGAAAATCTGAGAATGTTATCCTGGTGAGATTTCTGGGAGAGGCACTGAAATCCGAATAATCTCCCGGAAAAATGGGGGGGTTGGCAAGTATGCAGCTGAGCCACATCAGATTGATCCAAGAGCTGCATGCGGCTCCGGAGCCGCGGTTTGCCAACCCCTGATCTACAGATATATAAAGAATTGCTATTGCAACATCCAGTAGACACATGTAGAAGAGCTGTTTCTCTTTTTTTTAATTTCAGGTTAATTTGTATACTTAGCAAACTCATCCCGCGGGCCGGATAAAACCTGTTCGCGGGCCGTAGGTTTGACACCCCTGCTCTAAGGTATTTAGTGTCACATATGCTGTGTCAGAACCATGTGGAAGAGGTGGCGATCCTTGACTCCAGGCTGTGCCACTGGCGTTATAGGACCTTTACATGTGTGTGTTCTGCAATGGTCAAAAAGACTTACAGTATCGAAAACATAGATACAGACAAAAATAAATTATGTATTAATTAACTGCCACTATGGGTTTGGTGTTTATCTCTGATTGTGCAAGTTATAATTGTCTCTTTAATCATTAATTAGAACTTGGCATGAGCATATTCTCAGTCGAATTCGTAGTGAGCAGCTCTTACCTTTGTTCCTTGGATAGATGTGTTCTCTTCTCTAGGTAGTTTGAATATACATTGAGAAATATAAAGTGTAAAACAAATATCAAAACAATGCTCACAATGTCACATTATAAAGTACACTGTAATCTCTTAAGTGGAGTGAGCTGGCAGTGACAAAACTCAGACAATGGTGACTGCAAAGACAACAAAAGAAGAAAAATATGATGCGGAGCCAAGAACCAAAATAATTGCTATAAATTAAAGCAATACAGAAGTCTCTCTCCTGGCAGCTTGTAAACATCATGGCAACAAGACAATGAGTAGACAATAAAAGTAACAGATCATAAAGCAACCTTTATTTTTTTATGCAGAGTCACCCCCAAACCAAGCGCAAACAAAAATCCATCTTTTGCACTTGCACTTGCATGGCTTAATCTTTGAGACAAGCATATGCTACTGGCAGGATCAACCAGGTAGACCCGCTAGCGTGTTTACTGGCTTCTGGTCACCATGTTTGTAATGTTGATCGAGAAGTTCTAATGTAAAGTATCTCGGTTTGCAGAGACTTTGGTGTCACGGCCCGGGCGCACCTCAGTGTGCATTCGTCTGCGCACTGCTCTGGGTGCACATCCAACAGCGCACCTGCACGCGCCACTCCGGCTGAAGCAGGCAGCTGCAAGCAATCTGCAATTTGCATATCTGTAACTGATGAGCTCCCGAGGCTGCTTAAGCCAGTGCAAATCTGCGTCCCGGGCCAGAACGTAGCGACCTGTTCCTGGACAGTGAGCCAAATACTGTATCTCCAAGCTATATGCACACTCTCGCTCCCTGTGTTTCTACCCCTCCGTGTTCATTGGTCTTGTGTATCCCTTGACAGTCTAACAGCAGCATTCCTCCGTTCCCGCATTATGAGTAGTGTGTGTCGTCTCCCCGTATTCCCTCTGGTTCCTTAGCTGCCTCTTGAATCTCGACCTCCCGCCTGGACACAGACTTTGACGCCTCACTCCTGCACTTGACCTCACACTTGCCCACAGACCTCCGAGTCTGCCTTGCCCCCTCTTGGACTCACGCACTTCGCTCGACACTTCCGGTAACACTCTACAGATAATCACTACACATAGTCACACAAATACACATTTTGGATTAGTTAAACTCCATTCTATTGTAATATATTAATAAATATAGAGTTAAATAACATCCCTGCTGTCTGTGCCGTGTTCTTCCACTGAACACGTAACATTGGGCTTTAAATCAAAAGTATTATTTACCTTACAACAGGGGTCTCAAACAAGCGGACCAATTGCGGCCTGCGAGACGTTATTTTGTGGCCCTCATCTTGATTAGAAAATATAATGTTAGTGCGGCCCGCAAGTTATATATTAATAGCACCTAACAGCGTCTTACACTCCCGATTCCTCCTGAAGACCCCTTAAAAAGTGTGCCGGAATGGCACCGGTTTTAGTGTCCTCTACAACATGTACTAATAGATAGAATAGGATAGCATGCCAGTTCAGTCACATATTGTATTCAACTTTTGTGCACATTCATAAGTGACTGCAAGACATACAATACATGATCAACAACCATACAGGTCACACTGAGGGTGGCCGGATAAAAAACTTTAACACTCTTACAAATATGCGCCACACTGTGAATCCAAACAAAAATGACAAAACACATTTCGGGAGAACGTCCGCACCATAACACAACAGAACAAATACCCAGAAACCCATGCAGCCCTAACTCTTTCGGGCTGTGTGCAGAGCTGAAGGAATCTACCAATCATGGTGTGGTATATGGCTGTCGAGGGCCGAACATTGACGTCACTTGTGTGATGCAAGCAGAGAAACGTTTTGCCACTTTTCCACTACACCCACACGCGCTCTTGCTCCCTCCCTTCCTCTCTCTCTCTCCCTTTCTCTCTCTCTCTCTTTCTCTCCCTCCCGGTCACTGTGTGTGTCTCTCTAATGCTCCTGTCCCCGGCGCCGCTGTAAACAGTCCGGGCCGTGGAGATGAGCAGTCGGGAGCTTCCGAAAGCACTTCAACCGAGCGACAATACAAAACTGTGGTGCACTGGACCCTAGTGCTGATAATCCGACAGAGAGTAGCTGGGTGAATCGGACGTGTAACACCTTAGTTGGGATGTTACCCCGTTTGGGGCTATTTGTAGCTCCATGACGAGCCCTCCCCCATCCCCCCTCCAATTGGTTTCAGACAGAGACGATTTTTGTTATTTGGGTCCAAAATACCCCTACGTTAGAGGAAAAGCGGCAAATGAGTGAAAGCAAAAGACACGTTGCCATGGATTTTGATTTTGATTTTTATTAAGGATCCCCATCAGCTGGTTGCCACAACAACCCAATAGTCTTCCTGGGGTCCACAACTCAATACAATTACAAGTAAAAGCATATAATTATAACTACACAGAACGGACAAAAAAATAGATAAAATAAATAAAAGCATCAATAAGAAAACAGGCAAACAAATTACATTCGCAGAAAATAATCACCACATAAATATAACTACACAATACAAAACCAAACATAAAATATCATCAACCAGCAAACTAATTTAAAAATTCAGATAAAATATAACTTGCATCCTAAAAACCTGTTTACTTTCAGTGCCAGTGAGAATTTGCGTCAGGTTATTCCAGAGCGAATAAGATCTATGAATAAAAGATTTCCGCGAAGCATTCTTCCTGGGACGAGGGAGTACAAAATGCCCCTCACTGGACGCCCTGGTATTATGATTATGCATAGTGCTACTGTGAACTATTTGGGCCATGAGAAAAGCAGGAGTTTTACTACTGGTTACTGATTTGAAGAATACAAGAGTATTAGCTGACAACCTGTTATGCACTGTTAGCCAGGAAAGAGAAGCATGCATTTGGTTTACATTGGTTCTTAGTGAACAACCCAGAACCAACCTAGCTGCCCTATTCTGGACAATCTGGAGCTTACTGATGTCACCACTTGCAGCAGATGCCCAGACTGTAGAACAATAGTCCAGATGACACAAGACTAAACTCTTAACAATCTGAATAAGGAGGGGTGGATCAACAAAAGCAGCACTTTTCCTGGAAATACCAAACGCCCTTCCCATCTTTGTAACTATATCACCGATCTAATTTGACCAGGATAGAGTGCAGTCCAGCATTACTCCAAGGAGCTTGGCACTTCTGACCTGTTGAAATTCCTAGCCTAAGATCCAACTTTGGGTCACAAGATAACCCTTGCCTAGTCCCCAATACAATACATTTGGTTTTTGAGATGTTAAGGACAAGTCTGTTACATACTGTCCAGTCATGCACAGCTTTTAGTTCCTCACTCAATACTACATTAAGTACACTGCATGATGGTGCAGCATGATATGAGGTTGCATCATCAGCATAAAGAAACCAATTTGGCACGCCCGGTAGCACAAGGTAAATCATTGGTGAATATAGAAAAAAGTAAAGGTTTCAGGCAACTTCCCTGTGGAACACCACAATCTAAACTTCTGCTATTAGACAAGCTGCCATTAAAATACACCTGTTGAGATCTTGAGGACAAATAACTCCGTATCCACATTAAAGCCAAAGTATTAAAACCATAACATTTAAGTTTATCAATTAAAAGAGAGTGGTCAATCACGTCAAATGCAGCACTAAAATCTAACAGCACAGCTCCAACCAACATAGAATTATCGATAGCATTACGCCAATCGTCGGTCATTTGTATAAAAGCAGTGGACGTAGAGTGGCCCATTCTATATGCATGTTGAGAATCAGTAGCTAGCCCATTTGACAGAAAGTCAGCTTGAATTTGGGCATACACACATTTCTCCAATATTTTACATAAACCAGGTAGGATGCTTATAGGTCTTGAATTGCCCTCATTGAAAGCTAATTTGGTATCCTTATGTAGAGGAGTAAACTTTGCCACCTTCCATATGTTTGGACACAGGCCAACTTGTAAACATCATTAAAAATATGACAAACAGGCTCGGATATGATACCAGCAGTCATTTTCAGTAACTTACTTTCTAGGTTGTCTACACCAACTACTTTGTTGTCCAGAAGAGAGTGTAGTAACCTCTATACCTTGCTGACTTCAGCCTGATGAAAATTGAATTCACACCCCTCATTATCCATTATAAAATTCCTGATGAGGTCAGCTGATTTGTTGAAATTGGATATATGCATACCATGCCTTAATTGAGTAACTTGTCAACATAATAGTTGCAATGTCACATGGCTTAGTGAGTACCAACCAACCCATTTGATTCAACAAAAGGTGTACAGACATTTTTCTTTCTACCCATGATTTAATTCAAAACATTCCATAGGTTTTTGCCATCATATTACACATCATATAACTTCTGTTTGTAATATTCCCTTTTTTTCAGTTTGTTTAACTTTGTGACCTGGTTTATTAAGGAGCAGTATTTATGCTTGTCAACATTTAAACCTGAGTTGACTGAGGCTTTTTTAGCCATGTCTCTTTCTGTCATTAAACTCCTAAATCCATTATCAATCCATGGGGCAGACTTAGTTTTTCCAAAGGGGCATGCTTTTCCACAACACTCATGTACATTAACGTAAATAAGTCCAGTGCAGCCTCAAGGTCTTCCTCACTGCACACCTCGTTCCAATTTAAACAGGATATTTCATCAATGAAAAACTCTTCATCAAATCTCTTACAAGACCTTGTAAAAATATTTTTTGTTTTAGGTTTAGGAACCCTCGTCTTTCTAGTGAGAGCTATTATATTGTGGTCAGTAAAACCTACAGGAACCGAGACTGCTTTGGAGTATTGGTCAGGAACATTTGTGTAAATATAATCAATGTGTGAGACTTGTGTGGCATAGCGATGCCGGATATGTTCTTCCAAGGTTGCGTCGAGCAAAAACAAAGCTCGAGGTAAGAAATAAATATTTAATAACTCAAAACAGGCTAGAAACAAAAACACTGGTGCTAAGCAGCAAAGGCAAACAATTGGCGCTAGCATGGAAAGTAGGAATAAGAACAGATAAACTAAACTTGGCAGAAGGGCACAAAAAAGGGAAAACAAACCATTAGCATGAGAGCAACATTTAACAAAACGCAGCGCGAGAGCTAGCGTGTATGGAAAGCAAGTTTTCGTCAGATACATGGAAGCAAACCACGATTCCAGGCAGAACAACGAAAAGGGGCAGGCTTATATGAGGCAGTAATCAAAATAGAAACAAGTGTGCGTCGAAAGCAAGGGGCAGGTGAAAATAATATGTAACCACGGTGACAGACTAAACAGGAACTAAGGAGTCAGACGGAGAGTGATACAAAAATGGAAACAAAACAACAATCTGTGAAGATTTGAGCAGCGGATCGCAACACAATGCATGTAGCTAAAAAAATACCATCACTACCTACACCTATTTTTGTGGGAGGGGCAACAATTTGGGACAGATTGCAAGCATTTAAAATGGATAATATCTCATTTTTGTTTGTACACCCCTTTCCCAGCCAGTCAACATTCATATCACCCAGTAAATAGATTTCTCTATTCTCATCTGATATCCTGTCAAACAGCTCACATAACTCCTTCAGATACAAAGCATCAGCACTAGGAGGCCTATAGAAACAGCATATTATAATTGGTTTCAAACAAGGCAGATGGACCTTCACACAAATAGTTCCAATGCTCTCCCTCATCAAATCATTACACAATTTAATAGATAAATGATTCTGAACATAAATAGCCACCCCTCCACCAAACCTGTTCGTATCTTTCCTAAAAATTGAGAACCCCTCAATGGCTACAACTGAATCAGAAAAGGAATCATCAAGGAGTGTCTCAGAAATGGCAAAGATATTAATAAAATTATCTCTGATAATACACTCTACTTCCTGATACTTATTACGCAGGCTGCATACATTCACGTGAGCTAACACCAGGCCCCTATGAAGGCCTAGCTTAGTGCAGGACATAACAGTACAGGAAGTAGTCATGACAGGCCAAACCAAGATGCTAAAGCACCCAAAACACCCATTCCACAAACAGCCAGGGGGTAACCTTGGGGTTCCGATACAGCTGTCCATTTATGTACAGTCTATCCACTGTTAGTGCCACTCCCTTGCTCTAGGCCCGGTTCTCTCTCATGATCGGTGACAGTTTCTTTCTCCTATCGTTGATCTCAGCCGGAAAGTGGTCATTTAACCAGACAGGGGTCCCTTTCAGCTCCTTTCCTCTGCTTTTCACCAACTCTTTGTGCTTAAAAGGCTCAAAACGAGCTATTATGGGACAGACTTTATCGTCCACAGGTCTGCCCAATCTGTGCACTCTGGAGAAAGTTATGTCTCTTACGACCTCCAGGGAGAGTTTGAGCTTATCCGACATGAACTCTCTTAAAGTTTTTCCCAGGTTGGCGTTGCCCTCTCGGATCCCCGAGAATATGAGATTGTCTCTCATGTCCCTGCACTGTATATCCAACAGCGTGTCTTTAATGCGCCTATAGTCCGCGGTAAGGAAGCCGGTAGATCTCAGCGAGTCAGTCATCGTACCTCTCAGAAAGGCAATATCCCTTTGTAGATCCTCAATCTCCTTTTGACTGAATTCCAGGCTACTTCTCAAGTCACGGATGTCCTGCTGTAGTGCATCCAGAATATCCAGCTTGCTCAGTCTCGCGTTGATTGATTCCAATACAGATGCGTCCACCTCCACGCTTCCGCCCGGCTCGCCTCCGCTATCGGTCGAACCTCGCTGGGATCGGTGTCTCCTGGCTTGTTGTTTGACTTTACACGCAGCCCCACCGGACACCTCCTTCTTGTCACTCTTTTTGTTGGTCATCGCAACTGTGACTGCCCAAAAATGTGCGATCGTTAAAATACCAAGCTCAAGGCGAGCTGGAGGTTAGCGACTGGCTAGCTAGCCACCTGGCTAAAAACAAACCAAGCAGGCTAGCGGTCGGTTATGTTTTTAGACAAACAATGACACCTTGATCACTTTAGAATTGTCCATAAAGTGTCCATAAAAGTATCAACAATAGGTATCCAACAGTTAGTCGTAGCACCGTAGTTGTCCCATTTGTTGTTCAAAGTGCTGCCAAGCGACAGAAGAGACAAGGGTTGTCTTACGTGCCTGGCTGCTGTCACAGCGGAACACCTGTCTGTCAGTAATAAAGTCCTCGATAACCTGGACCAATTCAAACCGTTATTTGTTTTTTTTATTGTTTAATTTGCATTGCCTCACAGGATGAACACTACATATATTTCTGTATGACGCCGGATAACACTCCAGGAGCCCTCACTTTTTTCTGCTCACTATCCCAATACTTACCGCTGACTGCCGTGTTGCTGTAGGGAGGAAAAGCGGAACAACACAAATTGTGGAAATAACATTTTTCTCCGTGCGTCGGCTGAATACAAATATATTGCACAACCCCAATCATGTCTTTTTCAAAGCCTGCAGTAAAGAGAAAGGTTAGTGATGAGCAAAGACAATTCCAGGAAAAGTGGGAGATACAATATTTCTTTGTTGATCACAGCGGTACCCCGACATGTCCTTTTTGCACAGAGAAAGTTGCGGTGCACAAGAAATACAATTTGAAACGTCATTATACAAGTAGACATGCTGAGGAGTATGCAAAATACCAGGGAGATGAGAGAGTGAAACGGGTTGCACATTTCAAAACCAGTCTACTGAGGCAACCGAAAAGAGCGATGTAGCAGTCAAAGCTAGCTACATGGTGAGTGAGATGGTTGCTAGGGTGGGAAAGCCATTCAAAGAAGGTGAATTCATTAAGAAGTACATGTTACAGGCTGCAAGTATAGTTTGTCTGGAAAAGAAAGATCAGTTTAGCAACATCAGCCTTTCTGCCAATACCGTGGCAGAGCGCATTTCTGACTTATCAACTAATATTTATGATTAACTGTGCGAGAAAGCCAAATATTTCAGTTCATACTCGGTCGCTCTTGATGAGACCACAGACATCACAGACATTACCCAGCTTGTAATATATGTCCGTGGTATTGATGACAATTTTGAAGTGACGGAAGACTTCCTCACAGTAGTTCCAATGCATGGCCAGACTACTGCTCAGGAGATATTTCACCAGCTGTATGATGCCATTAAGAGTGCCGGTTTGCCATGGAAGAGGTTTGTTGGAATAACAATCGATGGAGCGCCATCAATGACAGACAGGAAAAATTGACTCGTGACATTTGTTAAAAAAAAACTGAAAGAGGAGGGTGCAGAGGAGGCCATTGTTTTGCACTGCATTATCCATCAGCAGGCCCTTTGCAGCAAATGCCTGAAGTTTGACCATGTGATGTCTGTTGTTGTCAAATGCATAAACCAAACCAAATCAGATCCAGGGCCTTAAAGCACTGACATTTCCCCGCTTTTTTAGAGGAAATGAAGTCTGAATATGGGGATGTGCTCTACTTCACTGAGGTACGTTGGTTCAGCAGGGGAAACTCGTTGAAGATATTTTTTGAGTTGAGAGCAGAGGTGAAACCCTTCATGGAGAAGGTTGGGGTGGCTGTTCCTGTGCTAAGTGATCCCAAATGGCTCATGGACTTAGCTTTTCTTGTTGACATCACACATGAGCTTAATGTACGGAACAAGAAGTTACAAGGCCAGGGGCAACTCGTCGGTGCTGCCTATGACAACGTGAGAGCATTCTCCACAAAATGTAAGTTATGGAAAATACAGCTCTGTCAGACAAACCTTTGCCATTTCCCAGCACGCAAGGCACTCGTGGATGCAGGCACACCATTCAATGGTGAGATGTATGTTGATGCCATTTTGAAGCTAGTGGAGGAATTGGATCACATATTTTCAGACTTCAAGACACAGAGCCATATTTCAAATTTTTGCAGACCCCTTCTCCATTGATGTGCAAGATGCCCCTCCTGTGCTTCAAATGGAGCTCATTGATCTGCAGTGCAACTCTGACCTTAAAGCCAAGTTCAGGGAGATGAATGGAAAAGCAGACAAACTTGGACAATTTTTGAGAGAATTGCCTCCCAGCTTCCCTGAGCTTTCCCGAATGTACAAGCGGACCATGTGCCTTTTTGGGAGCACATACTTGTGTGAAAAGCTGTTCTCCACCTAGAACTTCAATAAGTCCAAGTTCAGGTCCAAACTTACTGATGATCATCTTCAAGCCATACTGACGGTCTCAACTGCTTCCTCTCTACAGCCAAATGTAGCTCAGCTAAGAGAGAGGAAGCACTGCCAGGTGTCTAACAGAAAGAAATAGGCAAGAGAAGCCATGTTCAAGCCATGTTCAGGTTCACAGATTTATTTAATGTTACTTCTCACATAGTAAGTATGTGTATACATTGTTGCTGACTGGAGTACTCAAATTATTATTGTTATTACTTATGACTGATTTATTTACTTAATTCTCATTTTGTTCATTTATATTTTGATTTTATTTTGTGTTAAAAATAAAAATATAGACATTCAAACATATTTTTTTTTAGAAATCTTTTCTTGCGGTCCAGCCTCACCCAGACTCTGCATCCAATGGCCCCCAGGTAAATTGAGTTTGAAACCCCTGCCTTACAACTTATTACTGGCCTGCTGCTATGCAAGTACCCATTCAGCAGCATGCGAATGTTTGCATGCATAGCAGCAGCCCACGTTGTTATTGCTTAGACTTCCCCGTTTCAGCTTATTATTATTCTTCTGTCTCACTTTATCGTGTTTAATATCATACAAAACAGCCAGCAAACCCCAGCATGTCTTGTAGGGCGACGGCGTGGTGCGGTTGGGAGATTGGTCGTGCCATCAATCTGAGGGTTCCTGGTTCGATCCCCAGGAAGGGGAAAAGGTGGAAAAGCGCCATACAAGTATAACCCATTATATCGCTGTAAATGTTGTGATCCGGCTTCCGGATCACACATCTCTAGCATGTTTGTCTTTTTTGTATTGTCCTACTATGTTTTGATCATGTTTTGGACTCTACCGATCCCGTTTGTTAGCGCACTTCCTTATTTACATTCATCACCATGACAACTTAATTTGCTCCTCCTGCACGCTCCGTCTACACACCGGTTTGTTATTACGTTCTCTGTATTTAAGCCCGCCTGTTACCTTAGTTCAGCCTGGCTGTTTCGTTTGCTCACGCAACAAGTTACGATTGCTTATCCTCATTGTTTTCACTCTGCTAAGTTTTAGCTTAGCTTTCCGCGCGCTCGGCTCGCGCTGCTTTCGGACTTTTGAACTCTACCCTTGCTACAAGTAGCATTTAGCTTACCGTGCGGTGGCACGCCTTTTCTTTTCCTTTGTCAAGTGTTTTGTTGTGTTTTATTATTAAATCTGGTTCCTACCTCCAGTCCTGCTTGCTCCCGTCTTTGGCATCTTGGGGCCGACACCTCCGCGCATCACAATGCGCCCACCATATCGTAACAGGAAACAGCCAGCATCACGTCGCCTCGCCGAAGACCTCCCGGAGCTCCGACCCCACCAATCTTCTTATCCGGCCATGTATCCCACCGCTCCAACCCAGGACTCTTCTCTACGGGTTGGTACTTTGTTCACTTCTCCCGTTCCCAGTCACCATGTTGTTAGTCCCATTAGCATCCCACCATCTTCCGCCTTCCCTGTCACTCACAGTGACGTCACTCCGTTCACGCCCCCCTATGACGTCACCGTTAACACCTTAGTGGATTCCTCTGCACATTTTTTTGACCGTAGTGACGAGGAGTTTTTTGAAAATGAACTTTCTCCCATTCCACCCAAGGACCTAATTTTATATAAGAAAATTTTCAAGGATAATTGTAGCACATCCAAGCCCAGTCACACTCCCAACAATGACTTTAATAATATAATTAATTATTACCAGGACATTTGCCGCCACTACTATGACTCTAGTCCGTCTTCACCCCCCACACCTGCTTCCCCCCCTCTCAAGTCTCGTTCTCCGCCTGAATCCGTGCCTTTTTCCACCTCATTTAGTGAGGATTTTGAACATTTTAGAGGGGAGGAGCCTGCCCTCCTCCAAACCTCCCACCGCCCGCCCTTACGGTCAACCTCTGTCCAACTGGGCCCCGTCTGGAATCCGGGTCTTGAGGGGAGGGCCAGTATTACAACTAAGCCTCCTAGACCTCCACCACCGGTGTTTACCCCTGTTAAACCTGTTAAGCCACTACGGCCTCCTAGACCTCCTCCACCGGTGTTTACCCCTGTTAAACCTGTTAAGCCACTACGGCCTCCTAGACCTCCTCCACCGGTGTTCTCCCCGGTCAAGTCACGCCCTCTTAGACCTCCTCCACCTGTGTTCCGTCCGTGCCCTAGTTCTAGTTTTAGTCACAGTCTCTCTCAGAGTTCGAGTCCCAGCCTTCTTCGTAGCCCATGCTCTAGTCCTACTCGTAGACCGACTTGTAGACTGAGTCGTAGTCCAAGTCCTGGTCCGAGTTTCCGTTCTGATTCTAGTTGTAGTCCTAGTCTTTCTCGTAGTCGTCGTAGTCCTAGTTCCACCCGTAGACTGATCCGTAGTCCGAGTCCTGTTTCGAGTCCGGTCCCGAGTCTTGTTTCTTGCCTTTGTAATATTAGTACTGATTCCCCTCGTGGTCTTAGTCCGAACCCTAGTCCTTACCCAGGTTCTTGTCCGAGCCCCAGTGTTACTGTAAGTCCTAGTCTTTGTCCTAGTCCTTGCCCGAGCACCAGTTTGATTGTTAGTCCCAGTCCTTGCCCAAGCCCTAGTTTGACCGTTTGTCCTAGTTCTTGCCCAAGCCCTGGTATGACTGTAAGTCCTGGTCGTTGCCCAAGCCCTTCTCAAAGCACTAGTGTGATTGTAAGTCCTGGTCCTCTCTCAAGTCCTTGCCCGAGTCCTAGTGTTCGTCTTATCACTCATCATAGTCCTAGTCCTGCTCCTCGGCTGAAGCCGACTCCTGCTCCTCGGCTGAAGCCGACTCCTGCTCCTCGGCTGAAGCCGACTCCTGCTCCTCGGCTGAAGCCGACTCCTGCTCCTCGGCTGAAGCCGACACCTGCTCCTCGGCTGAAGCCGACACCTGCTCCTCGGCTGAAGCCGACACCTGCTCCTCGGCTGAAGCCGACACCTGCTCCTCGGCTGAAGCCGACACCTGCTCCTCGGCTGAAGCCGACACCTGCTCCTGCTCCTCTGCCGGCCTCTGCACCTGATCCTCTGCCGGCCTCTGCACCTGATCCGTTGCCGGCCTCTGCACCTGATCCGCTGCCGGCCTCTGCACCTGATCCGCTGCCGGCCTCTGCACCTGATCCGCTGCCGGCCTCTGCACTTGCTTCCCTGCCGGCATCCGCACCAGCATCGGTGCCTGCTTCGGTTACAGCCCCCACGCCTTTGTCTGCTGCTGCCAAGCCGAGTCCTCCTCCACGTCGGCCACGGGTGTGGCCGTACCCCGGGCGTCCACCTCCACTCTGGCCACGGGTGTGGCCGTACCACGGGCGTCCCCCTCAACGGGTGCGGCCACCTCCACAATGGCCACGGCTGTGGCCCTACCCCGGGCGTCCTCCTCGTAGGACGTGCCCGAGTCTTCGTCAGCAACTAAAGTGGCCTCTGTGGGTTCGCCCGCCTGGACTGTTGTGGCAGCGACGTTCCACCCGCCGCCGCCACCTAGCGTGTCCTCGGTGGATCCAGGGACACAGGACTTATCGACCCTCCACCAGGTCCTCCCTCCACCCTCCCTTCATTTTCAGACTGTCTCATTGTGGGAGGGGGTTCTCTTTATTGCTGTTTTTTTTGGGGGCATCTGGGATCTGCCCCTTAAGGGGGGGGTAATGTTGTGATCCGGCTTCTGGATCACACATCTCTAGCATGTTTGTCTTTTTTGTATTGTCCTACTATGTTTTGATCATGTTTTGGACTCTACCGATCCCGTTTGTTAGCGCACTTCCTTATTTACATTCATCACCATGACAACTTAATTTGCTCCTCCTGCACGCTCCGTCTACACACCGGTTTGTTATTACGTTCTCTGTATTTAAGCCCACCCGTTACCTTAGTTCAGCCTGGCTGTTTCGTTTGCTCACGCAACAAGTTACGATTGCTTATCCTCATTGTTTTCACTCTGCTAAGTTTTAGCTTAGTTTTCTGCGCGCTCGGCTCGCGCTGCTTTCGGACTTTTGAACTCTACCCTTGCTACAAGTAGCATTTAGCTTACCGTGCGGTGGCACGCCTTTTCTTTTCCTTTGTCAAGTGTTTTGTTGTGTTTTATTATTAAATCTGGTTCCTACCTCCAGTCCTGCTTGCTCCCGTCTTTGGCATCTTGGGGCCGACACCTACGCGCATCACAATGCGCCCACCATATCGTAACAGTAAAGGTCTTGATTGCGCCTACATCGGTACTTCATTTTTGGAACAATTTGTGTTACCAATGGCGACGCTATACCATGGGCCCATTTAATTGGTACACCACTTTTCCCATTTGCTTTTTTCAGAAAAAAGCAGAATGCAGCAAGAATACTTCTTCTTGTTGGTTGATTGAAGTCTATTTCGAGCATGAAAGCAGTTTCAACATGATACATCACGTTTTCCATTTCTCTCTACAACATGCTCGAAAAGAAGTAGGTAGAAGCAGCGCTTATTTTAATCCGACCCCTTTTCCACTTCATAGCAGTTTCTTACACTTACTGTATTTTCACGTCCCCTTTTCAATTTGTAGAACAGTTGTATCAATGTTATCTGAATACAACAGTTATTTTAATAAATATTTACATCAGTTACGATTCACAAAGAGAAGAATCATATCTTATTTTCAATAAATATCATTGTTCTTATTTCTTAAACATTGTAAACACGTTGTCTTTGAACAACCTCTTATTGAGTTATTTGCTCAATTCATTCCATAGTTTAATTCCACATACTGATATGCTAAAGATCTTAAGTGTTGTACGTGCATACAAATGTTTCAGATTGTATTTTTCTCTAAGGTTGTATTTTTCCTCTTTTGTTGAATGTGCCTGTTTCTAATCATCCCCGGGCCAGAGGTTCTGGGCACAGATAGCAGGCCCATCAAAATTTCCGTGGGAATTTTCTAGTTGGCCACTATCATGAGAACAATCATTAATTGGCTGTAGAGAATTGTAACTTTCACATTTAAACTGATGCAGTAGCAATTATCAGTACATTGGAATCGATACCAGTATTTAACTGTACCAATTTTCGTTACGTATTTGTGTGTTGATCAGTGTAATTAGATAGTAATTTATTGATTATTTCAAAAGAGTTCCCTCAGGAAAATTAAAAATTGTTTATGATAAAATTATTTTTTAATGTAACATTCAACAATGAGTTGATAATGATGACTGTGCTGTGCACCTATGTCTTGATTTGTTATTATATTTCTAAGTATCATTTTCAGGTATTATTTATAAACTTTACATCCAGTTGTAATTCCAAGACATTAGACGGCATAGTAAAGACCAGTGGGGGTACGCGTACCTCTGGGGGTACTTGAAGGTATGTCAAGGGGCAAGTGAGATTTTTTTTAAATATTCTAAAAATAGCAACAATTCAAAAATCCTTTGTAAATATATGTATTGAATAATACTTCAACAAAATATGAATGTAAGTTCATAAACTGTGAAAAGAAATGCAACGATGCAAGTGTTGACAGCTAAATTTTTTGTGGACATGTTCCATAAATCCATCCATTTTCTACCGCTTTTTCCCTTGTGGGGTCGCGGGGGGCGCTGGCGCTTATCTCAGCTACAATCGTGGTGAGTTGGCTGCAATAGTGGGGGAGGATGCCGGACAGACCTGGCAGGTCCAAATGCATTGTGAGGGTCTGCTGGGAACGTCTGGCAGAGTCTCCTGTAAGAGAAAATTTCAATTCCCAACTTCGGAAGAACTTTGAACATGTCACGAGGAAGGTGCTGGACATTGAGTCTGAGTGGACCATGTTCCGCCCCTCTATTGTCGAGGCGGTTGATTGGAGCTGTGGCCGCAAGGTAGTTGGTGCCTGTCGGGGCGGTAACCCTAGAACCCGTTGGTGGACACCAGCGGTGAGGGATGCCGTTAAACTGAAGAAGGAGTCTTATCGGGGTATTTTGGCTCATAGGAGGCAGCGGACAGGTACCAACAAGCCAAGCGGTGTGCGGCTTTAGCGGTCGCAGAGGCAAAAAAATCGGACATGGGAGGAGTTCAGGGAAGCCATGGAAAACAACTTCCAGGCGGCTTCGAAGCGATTCTGGACCACCGTCCGCCGCCTCAGGAAGGGGAAGCAGTGCACTGTCAACACTGTATGGTGCGGATGGTGTACTGCTGACCTCAACTGCGGATGTTGTGATTCGGTGGAAAGAATACTTCGAAAACCTCCTCAATCCCACCAACACGTCATTCTATGAGGGGAGCAGTGCCTAGCGAATACAGTAAGCTTTGTCTTATAGACCAGTGGTTCTCAAATGGGGGTATGCGTATCCCTGGGGGTACTTGAAGGTATGCCAAGGGGTACGTGAGATTTTTTTTAAATATTCTAAAAATAGCAACAATTCAAATATCCTTTATAAATGTATTTATTGAATAATACTTCAACAAAATATGAATGTAAGTTCATAAACTGTGAAAAGAAATGCAACAATGCAAATATTCAGTTTTGACAGCTAGATTTTTTGTGGACATGTTCCATAAATATTGATGTTAAACATTTATTTTTTTGTGAATAAATGTTTAGAATTCAGTTCATGAATCCAGATAGATCTCTTTTACAATCCCCAAAAAGGGCACTTTAAGTTGATGATTACTTCTATGTGTAGAAATATTTATTTATAATTGAATCACTTGTATATTTTTCAACAAGTTTTTAGTTATTTTTATATCTTTTTTTCCAAATAACTCAAGAAAGACTACTACAAATGAGCAATATTTTGCACTGTTATACAATTCGATGAATCAGAAACTGATGACATAGAGCTGTATTTTACTTCGTTATCTCTTTTTTTCAACCAAGAATGCTTTGCTCTGATTAGGGGGTACTTGAATTAAAAATATGTTCATAGCTGGTACATCACTGAAAAAAGGTTGAGAACCACTGTTATTGACGATAAAGCAAATTACTGTAATAGCTAATATCTCATTAATATTTAGTACATTTTATTTTTAGACTATACCTAGCTCCAATTAAAAAAAGCTACACTTTCCTTGGTTTCCTTTTTAGGAAAATGCAACGATGCAGAGAAGTGCAACTACAACAAAAGTTTAGCAGTCTGAGTTATTATATTATATTTGGTTAATGAAAGCTCCTCATTGCCTGAAGTGCAGCGTCATTAGTACTTGTTTGAAGAGCTGTTCTCCAACTTGATTTAACAATGCAGGCACACTGCTTTCTTTTTATCCACTTGTGTTTGTACATCTACATATCTCAACAAGAAAACAAAGTGTTTTACTTTATTGTTCTGCAGCCGCTGGCTTGTCTTTGGACTGCACTGCTTTGTCTTCTTACCAACTTGGACGTAGAAACATCCTACAGTACTTTGGGGCTGTTCCTTTGCTAATGGCACACACTTAAGATTTGACAACATTGAGGCCAGGTACAGCATAATGTTGGACGAGAACCTCCTGGCTTCAGCCAGAACCTAATAAACTGACTTCTGTGCTAGCTAATGTGAAATTCCTACAATTTCACTCAATATAATACAAATTATTGTTTAACTTTTGTAATAATATTATTATTATTTTTCATGATATATTTTTTTCTCTGTTAAAATTCACCAAGCATACTTCCAAAATCATGGACTGCTCAAGTCAGTGTACCATTTTACTGGAAAAAAAACAGTATCCACAAAAAATAACTAAAAATGAATATGTATTGAAAACGTTGTATTTAATGCTACCAACCTATTTTGGGGAATGAATGTATGTATGTTCTGTAAGTAGTCATCTCAATTCATGCAGCAGCTTCTATCTGTAGGAACAACATGGCACGGGAGTCAGTCTCTCTATGATAAACAGGCAGTCATCCAGAATTATATTAATATATGAATGCAACACTCTAAAGTACAGAACATTGGGGTACTTCCAGGACAAAAACATAACAGATGGCCTCTTCCAGTAAAAGACAGCACAAATAGACACATTCCATGCTCTGCTATGATACTCCCATGGAGACTCCATAAATCCATACTTAAGGCAGTGAAAGACTTGACAAATGTGACTCTCTAAGACAGGTTCCTTGGCTTTACAGTAGATTAAAAAAAAAAAAAGAAGAAGAGTAGACTCACTTGTGTGGTGTGCCCAGTTTGTGTGATGACTATAATGCAAGGACGTGAGGTCAGGGGAGGTAAAACCTCACATGTCAGTATATATAAAAAAAATATTATTATTATTTATAATAATAATACTTTGTTGAAGCTTTGAAATTGGAATTCTTTCCCATTCTTGTTTTATGTAGAGTTTCAGTCGTTTAACAGTCCGGGGTCTCCGCTGTCGTATTTTACGCTTCATTTCCTGCAGGTAGGCCAGGAAAGTCCTTGCACTCTTTTTTTACGCAGCCACGCTGTTGCAACACGTGCTGAATGTGGTTTGGCATTGTCTTGCCAAAATAAGCAGGGGCGTCCATGAAAAGACGGCGCTTAGATGGCAGCATATGTTGTTTCAAAACCTGTATGTACCTTTCAGCATTAATGGTGCCTTCACAGATGTGTAAGTTACTCATGCCTTGGGCACTAATGCACCCCCATACCATCACAGATGCTGGCTTTTGAACTTTGCGTCGATAACAGTTTGGATGGTTCGCTTCCCCTTTGGTCCGGATGACACGATGTCAAATATTTCCAAAAACAATTTGAAATGTGGACTCGTCAGACCACAGAACACTTTTCCACTTCGCATCAGTCCATCTTAGATGATCTCGCGCCCAGAGAAGCCGACGGCGTTTCTGGATGTTGTTAATAAATGGCTTTAGCTTTGCATAGTAGAGCTTTAACTTGCACTTACAGATGTAGCGACAAACTGTATTTAGTGACAGTGGTTTTCTGAATTGTTCCTGAGCCCATGTGGTGATATAATTTAGAGATTGATGTTGGTTTTTGATACAGTGTCGTCTGAGGGATCGAAGGTCACGGTCATTCAATGTTGGTTTCCAGCCATGCCGCTTACGTGGAGTGATTTTTCCAGATTATCTGAACTTTTTGATGATATTATGGACTGTAGATGTTGAATTCCCTAAATTTCTCACGATTGCACTTTGAGAAACGTTGTTTTTAAACTGACTATTTGCTCACGCAGTGGTGGACAGAGAGGTGTACCTCGCCCCATCCTTTCTTGTGAAAGACTGAGCATTTTTTCGGAAGCTGTTTTTATACCCAATCATGGCACCCACCTGTTCCCAATCAGCCTGCACACCTGTGGGATGTTCTAAAAGAGTGTTTGATGAGCATTCCTCAACCTTATTAGTATTTATTGCCACCTATCCCAACTTCTTTGTCACGTGTTGCTGGCATCAAATTCTAGAGTTAATGATTATTTGAAAAAAAAAAAAAGTTTATCAGTTTGAACATCAAATATGTTGTCTTTGTAGCATATTCAACTGAATATGGGTTGAAAATGTTTTGCAAATCATTGTATTCTGTTTATATTTACATCTAACACAATTTCCATACTCATATGGAAACAGGGTTTGTAGATATATACTGGGTAGAAACTTAATGGGGTACTACACTTTTTTTGGAATTTTTCCTCTCGTACACAATCAATATGAAATACATAGATTTTTGCTTACGGATGGATTTTTATTTTTTTTAAAGGCATTCTAAATATGAAATAAACGTAAATAAAAGTCTGCTTACAGCGGAGTCTGTTATGTACGTGAGGTCTGGAAGGAGACGACACCACGAAAGACTTAAGGTTACCAGGTGTATTGTAACCTTTGATCAAATCAAATCAGCTTTATTTATAAAGCACATTTAAAATTTACCACAGGGGTAGCCAAAGTGCTGTACAATGGACAGGTTAAAAGATAATACCAAGACCGAGCAAACAACGCAACACAAACAGAACATGATAAAAAATAAATAAATATAAATTGATGATTGTGTGGGATGTGTATACGACTTTAAGTGTTGGTTCCAGGATTAAGTGTAAAGTTAACCATGTAAATAAAACAAGAGGATGGTGTACATGCGTGTTGAATGAAACCTTCGTCTGGTCAAGGAGGGGTGGGCACAAGGAAGATCCGGGGACAGGCAGGAGGTCAAGGGCAGGCGGCAAGCAAACAAGGTCCGAGTCCAGGCGAGTGATCGAGGATCGAGGGAGGCAACTGCAAGGAGGACAAGGGACAAGTCAACGAGGCAAAAAGGCACAAGACAAAAGGAGGCAAGGACAATGAGAAGGAAGCCAGAGACGTAAATGCTTACTACAAGAGTTAACAACGTTCCGGCGCAGGATCCAAGGAGTGACTGGATTTTATGCTGTCCTTCTGATTACTGCCAGGTGCTCTGATGAAAGGCAGCCTACAGCTGCGGCGAAGCGTGGGTGTGGTGCGCATGGTGCGTGCGGGGGCGTGTACTCGCATGCTGCCAGAAGGAGTGTGGGAATCCGGGGTTCGAATCTGCGCCGTGACAGAGCCAATGGGAGCTCCACTATTCCAGCCACAAAAACAGAAGAATAACCTTTCAAAAAGCGCCAACAATACTCCATTTACATTTAGTGATTTGAACATTGACCAAGTATTAGTGATGTTAAGCGCTAAAGCAGACAAACTATTTATAGCGGCGACGTAATCTCTTCCGTTTGTCCTCATGTTTATATCATCTTGTGGTCTGTTGTTTCCTCGCTTCCTTGCTCCCTGTAAATTGATTTTTGATTTCCACAAGCATTTGTACATGTACAAGAAAGAGAAACACGGGCATGTCTAGATGATCCTCCTCCATCTTTGTTATGAAGCTGTTTGTGGCGCAATTTTTCTGATGTCTCTTCCTGTGTGGGGCACGATCTTTCTGGTGTCACTTCCTCTCCAAACTCAGCTTGTAAACGATCAAAGAGTCCATACAAAGCTAAGTGCCGGAGATTCAAGAAATACACGGTGGACGATAGCCGAATAAAAATTTGTCCGAGGAGGGGGACCTTAAACGATGGTTTATCCATCCATCCATCCATTTTCTACCGCTTATTCCCTTTCGGGGTCGCGGGGGGCGCTGGCGCCTATCTCAGCTACAATCGGATGGTTTAGTGTGGCTGAAACGGTGCTTAGGCTAAATAATTATTTGTTTAAGGGGTTAAACGACTTAGTGTAGACATGGCCTGAGTCAGGGGCGAGGGAGACTCACCCAGGTAATAATGGCCTTCTGTATACAGGTGGCCTTGCTGCATTCAAACCCAAGCAAGAATAGAGTAACCGATTTAGTATCGCGCGAGCTGCTAAACCCACGACTTTATGGCCGCTCCCTCTCTTTTGGCTCGTTGCACTTCATCAGGACCTGGGGTTATTCATCAGTCATATTTAGGTGACAGAAAGTAGGACCTGGTAAATTTGGGTTTACGGCTGGAATAACCCAAAAAAAGTTTACTCAGGTTATTTTCTGGAGGCACTTTTATATCACGGATAATTTGTGACAATTTAGTTATGAGTTTTAAAGGCCTGCTGTAATGAGATTTTCTTATTTAAACTTGGATAGCAGGTCCATTCTATGTGTCATACTTGATCATTTCGCGATATTGCCATAGTTTTGCTGAAAGGATTTAGTAGAGAAAATCGACAATAAAGTTTGCCACTTTTGGTACTTCCTGAAAAAGCCTTGCCTTTACCGAAAGTCGCAGACGATGACGTCGCAAGTGTGATGGCTCCTCACATATTCACATTGATTTTAATGCGAGCCTCCTACAAAAACAGTTATTCGGACCGAGAAAATGACAATTTCCCCATTAAATTGAGCGAGGATGAAAGATTTGTGTTTGAGAATATTGATTGTGACGGACTAGAAAAAAAAAAACGAGTTAAAAAAAAAAAACGCGATAGCATTGGGACGTACTCCGATGTTTTTAAACACATTTACTAGGATAATTCTGGGAAATCCCGTATCTTTCTATTGTGTTGCTAGTGTTTTAGTGAGTTTAATATTACCTGATAGTCGGAGGGGTTTGTCCATGGGTGTCTTGACGCCATGTCTCACGGGTGTCGACGGCAGCTGCATGGACGACACAAGCTCAGCTGATATCAGGTAAGTGGCGACTTTTTAACCACAATTTTCTCACCGAAACCTGCTGATGGACATTCGGTTGGGATCCATGTCTGCTTGACCGCGCTCTGATCCATAGTAAAGTGTAAGCTTCGGGAATTTTAAACAAGGAATCACCGTGTGTTTGTGTGGCTAAAGGCTAAAGCTTCCCAACTCAATCTTTCTACTTTGACTTCTCCAATATTAGTTGAACAAATTGCAAAAGTTTCAGTAACACAGATCTACAAAATACTGTGTAATTATGCTGTTAAAGCAGACGACTTTTACCTGTGTGTGAGCGCAGCGCTCATACTTCCTAAAAACGTGTCATCATTACACGACGTTTCCAAGACGAAACTCCCGGGAAATTTTAAATTGTAATTTAGTAAACTAAAAAGGCCATATTGGCATGTGTTGCAATGTTAATATTTCATCATTGATGTATAAACACTCCTCTCTGAGCTGCTACCTTACCGTGGTAGTGGAGTTTGCGTGTCCCAATGATCCTAGGAGCTATGTTGTCTGGGGACTTTCATGCCCCCTGGTAGGGTCTCCCAAGACAAACAGGTCCTAGGTGAGTGATCAGACAAAGAGCAGCTCAAAGACTTCTATGGAATTACAACAAAATGAACCCAGATTTCCCTCGCCCGGACGTGGGTCACCGGGGCCCCGCTCTGGAGCCAGGCCCGGAGTTGGGGCACGATGGCGAGCGCCTGGTGGTCGGGCCTGTCCCCATGGGGCCCGGCCGGGCACAGCCCGAAGAGGCAACGTGGGTCATCCCTCCAATGGGCTCACCACTCATAGGAGGGGCCATAGAGGTCGGGTGCATTGTGAGCTGGGCGGCAGCCGAAGGCAGGACACTTGGCGGTCCGATCCTCGGCTACAGAAGCTAGCTCTTGGGACGTGGAACGTCACCTCACTGGGGGGAAGGAGCCTGAGCTAGTGCGCGAGGTAGAGAAGTTCCGGCTGGATATAGTCGGACTCACCTCGACGCACAGCAAGGGCTCTGCAACCAGTTCTCTCGAGAGGGACTGGACCCTCTTCCACTCTGGCGTTGCCAGGTGGCAATTCTCGTTGCCCCCCGGCTCAAAGCCTGCACGTTTGAGTTCAACCCAGTGGACGAGAGGGTAGCTTCCCTTCGCCTTCGGGTGGGGGGACGGGTCCTGACTGTTGTTTGTGCTTACGCACCAAACAGCAGTTCAGAATACCCACCTTTTTTGGGTACACTCGAGGGAGTACTTGAAAGTGCTCCGCCGGGTGATTCCCTTGTCCTACTGGGAGACTTCAACGCTCATGTTGGCAACGACAGTGAAACCTGGAGAGGCGTGATTGGGAAGAATGGTCGCCCGGATCTAAACCCGAGTGGTGTTTTGTTATTGGACTTTTGTGCTCGTCACGGATTGTCCATAACAAACACCATGTTCAAACATAAGGGTGTTCATATGTGCACTTGGCACCAGGACACCCTAGGCCGCAGTTCCATGATCGACTTTGTAGTTGTGTCATCGGATTTGCGGCCTTATGTTTTGGACACTCGGGTGAAGAGAGGGGCGGAGCTTTCTACCGATCACCACCTGGTGGTGAGTTGGCTGCGATGGTGGGGGAGGATGCCGGACAGACCTGGCAGGCCCAAGCGCATTGTGAGGGTCTGCTGGGAACGTCTGGCAGAGTCTCCTGTCAGAGAGAGTTTCAATTCACACCTCCGGGAGAACTTTGAACATGTCACGAGGGAGGTGCGGGACATTGAGTCCGAGTGGACCATGTTCCGAACCTCTATTGTCGAGGCGGCTGATTGGAGCTGTGGCCGCAAGGTTGTTGGTGCCTGTCGTGGCGGTAATTCCAGAACCCGTTGGTGGACACCAGCAGTGAGGGATGCCGTCAAGCTGAAGAAAGAATCCTATCGGGTTCTTTTGGCTCATAGGACTCCGGAGGCAGTGGACGGGTACCGACGGGCCAAGCGGTGTGCAGCTTTAGCGGTCGCGGAGGCAAAAACTCGGACATGGGAAGAGTTTGGGGAAGCCATGGAAAACGACTTCCGGACGGCTTCGAAGCGATTCTGGACCACCATACGGCGCCTCAGGAAGGGGAAGCAGTGCACTATCAACACCGTGTATGGTGTGGATGGTGTTCTGCTGACTTCGACTGCGGATGTTGTGGATCGGTGGAGGGAATACTTCGAAGACCTCCTCAATCCCACCAACACGTCTTTCTTTGAGGAAGCGGTGCCTGGGGAATCTGTAGTGGACTCTCCTATTTCTGGGGCTGAGGTCGCTGAGGTAGTTAAAAAGCTCCTCGGCGGCAAGGCCCCGGGGGTGGATGAGATCCGCCCGGAGTTCCTTAAGGCTCTGGATGCTGTGGGGCTGTCTTGGTTGACAAGACTCTGCAGCATCGCGTGGACATCGGGGGCGGTACCTCTGGATTGGCAGACCGGGGTGGTGGTCCCTCTCTTTAAGAAGGGGGACCGGAGGGTGTGTTCCAACTATCGTGGGATCACACTCCTCAGCCTTCCCGGTAAGGTTTATTCAGGTGTACTGGAGAGGAGGCTTCGCCGGATAGTCGAACCTCGGATTCAGGAGGAACAGTGTGGTTTTCGTCCTGGTCGTGGAACTGTGGACCAGCTCTATACTCTCGGCAGGGTTCTTGAGGGTGCATGGGAGTTTGCCCAACCAGTCTACATGTGCTTTGTGGACTTGGAGAAGGCATTCGACCGTGTCCCTCGGGAAGTCCTGTGGGGAGTGCTCAGAGAGTATGGGGTATCGGACTGTCTTATTGTGGCAGTACGCTCCCTGTATGATCAGTGTCAGAGCTTGGTCCGCATTGCTGGCAGTAAGTCGGACACGTTTCCAGTGAGGGTTGGACTCCGCCAAGGCTGCCCTTTGTCACCGATTCTGTTCATAACTTTTATGGACAGAATTTTTAGGCGCAGCCAAGGCGTTGAGGGGTTCCGGTTTGGTGGCCACGGGATTAGGTCTCTGCTTTTTGCAGATGATGTAGTCCTGATGGCTTCATCTGGCCGGGATCTTCAGCTCTCACTGGATCGGTTCGCAGCCGAGTGTGAAGCGACCGGAATGAGAATCAGCACCTCTAAGTCCGAGTCCATGGTTCTCGCCCGGAATAGGGTGGAGTGCCATCTCCGGGTTGGGGAGGAGACCCTGCCCCAAGTGGAGGAGTTCAAGTACCTAGGAGTCTTGTTCACGAGTGGGGGAAGAGTGGATCGTGAGATCGACAGGCGGATCGGTGCGGCGTCTTCAGTAATGCGGACATTGTATCGATCCGTTGTGGTGAAGAAGGAGCTGAGCCGGAAGGCAAAGCTCTCAATTTACCGGTCGATCTACATTCCCATCCTCACCTATGGTCATGAGCTTTGGGTCATGACCGAAAGGATAAGATCACGGGTACAAGCGGCCGAAATGAGTTTCCTCCGCTGGGTGGCGGGGCTCTCCCTTAGAGATAGGGTGAGAAGCTCTGCCATCCGGGAGGAGCTCAACGTAAAGCCGCTGCTCCTCCACATCGAGAGGAGCCAGATGAGGTGGTTCGGGCATCTGGTCAGGATGCCACCCGAACGCCTCCCTAGGGAGGTGTTTAGGGCACGTCCAGCTGGTAGGAGGCCACGGGGAAGACCCAGGACACGTTGGGAAGACTATGTCTCCCGGCTGGCCTGGGAACGCCTCGGGATCCCCCGGGAAGAGCTAAAGAAGTGGCTGGAGATAGGGAAGTCTGGGCTTCCCTGCTTAGGCTGCTGCCCCCGCGACCCGACCTCAGATAAGCGGAAGATGATGGATGGATGGATGGATGGATGTATAAACAATCGGACTGCGTGGTGGGTAGTAGTGGGTTTCAGTAGGCCTTTAACAATAAAAATGTATTAAAGAGACACAGTGTATAGCAAAATCAGTTGGTAATAAATCAAATAAGTGAAACTCAGCCCCATTATCTTAAAAGTAGAAAATAAAAGAAAACATTCCAAGAAAGTCTCGTTACTTCGTTCCTACCAGTATACCGGTGAGAAAAAAGAGTAAGTCCAAAAGTAAAATCAGGGAAATCCTAAATCCGGGTAGGAGACGTGTCTGTGGCGCCAGTGGACAATCTCCTTCATGATGCCTCTTAGCTCCTGGGATGGTCGAAACTAAAACTACGATTTTGGCTGTCCTCGATTGGTTGTGATTCCGCCCGTACAGTCTTCGGTTGCGCCGTTGAGAGTTGCTCGATGTATATAATAATAATAATAATGGATTAGATTTATATCGCGCTTTTCTATTTTTAGATACTCAAAGCGCTCACATTGAAGTGGGAACCCATCATTCATTCACACCTATTGTTGGTAAGCTACATATGTAGCCACAGCTGCCCTGGGGTAGACTGACAGCGTGCAAACTGGCAGCGTGGCTACCAGTCTGCGCCTACGGCCCCTCCGGCCACCACCAATCATTCATTCATCATTCATTCACCAGTGTGAGTGGCACCGGGGGCAAGGGTGAAGTGTCCTACCCAAGGACACAACGGCAGCGCTTTTTTTGGATGTCAATAGGTGGGAAGCGAACCTGCAACCCTCAGGTTTCTGGCACGGCCACTCTACCCATTCCGCCCCAAAGTTCTTCTGAAGAACAAGAAATTATTTGTCGCAGTCCATAGCGAACAAATAAAAGAGTCTTGTTTCAGCCCATAGGTGCAGAAGAGATCACGGCGATGTCCAATTCTTGATCAGCAGTTCAGTCCAGTTTAGTGGCGGGAGGATCTCAAACGAAGCAGCCTCAAGCTTTGATTTCTCCCACGTTGTGTACTCTTTGAGGTGAAAGTCCCAGGTAGGAGGACTTTGCCACAGTCTCCACCAATGGCGGTCCTTCTTGAGTAAGCACACAAAATCCCCACCTGTGTCATTTTGCTCATTCTCTAACTAGGTGGTTCTCTTCCTATTTTTCCTCTTGGCGTTTTTAACAGTTGCAAAACATACTTATTTTATCTAAACAATTATCTTAAATCATTCTTTTATGTACATTTCCTGCTAACATTTGACATTTTTGTTGTATCATCATGTTCTAAAAATATGTTTAAAACATTTTAAAACAATTGTTCAAACAGTAAAAATAAATTGTTATTCATGACCTAGATATGGCCCTGCGATGAGTTGCCGACTTGTCCAGGGTGTACACCGCCTTCCGCCCGATTATAGCTGAGATAGGCTCCAGTGCCCCCCGCGACCACAAAGGGAATAAGCGGTAGGAAATGGATGGATGGATGGATGGACATAGATATGTTTGGGTGCACATCTGACTTACTTATGTTACTTAAAGTATGTCAAAGTTTATTATAAAACTTAAATGAAAGGCTGGGTAAAAGGTTCTATAAAAGTAATAGTTTTTATATAGAAATTTGTAAAAAGCAAAATGAAATGTTTTCTCATAAATGTGTGCGCGTGACACTCATTTAGGGGCTTTCCATCCCGGGCTTTGTGAAAAAATTCCACTCCAGAAACTTTCCACGCTTGGCTTGTGGAAAATTCCACTGCCATAATGACGCACTTTTATTTCCTGCCTTCGGAACCTCGTATCTTTTTCTGGCTCCTGAAAACATTTTCTAGTGTGTCACACTTAATTTAACAGATCTCTTTTGCCAATTCGTAGAAAACACTTTGCCAAATTATTTGCAAAACAAATATTTTTACATATAAATGCATACATTTGACTCTATAATTGTACGCATCTCGACAGAACCAACAAACTTGATAATACATCACTTACTGTACAATGTTTGCCATCACTAGCATGACGACTGTTGCCATATTGATATATTCCCAGTTTGATGAAGAGTGACTCATAATCCTCACAAAGAAAAAAGGAGATGCAACCGAGCATCTTTATTTGACTTTCTCGCCATTTGCAGGTCTAAATTGGATGCCAAAGTTGGCCATCTTGACGGATTACGTGCTCATCATTCTACTATCAAGGAGAGACATTATGATCAAGAACACATTAGCTTGTGTGGCTATGTTGACATCGTCCGCTGGTGAGCAAGTCTGCTCTCGATTATCGCTTATCATAACACTATCACAAATACTTACTTAATATTCAAGACACGAAATGTAGTGGAGTATTGTTGGCGTTTTTTTGATGGTTACTTAGAGGACGTTGCGGATGAAATAGAGAACATCCCATTCACTGTATTGTAAGCGGATGTGACGGTCTCGTAATGTCGTGCGGGTTCCACGGACCATCACGGACATTGTTGCAGGCAGGTTGGACTTCTTTTATTTTTGTAAATAAATACAAGTCTCTACCGGGTTCCTTTTCAGCCTTGCTGTGTCCTGCTTTCCTCGCTCCTCTGCTCCAGCTTTTCAGCTGCGTGAGTTGTCATCTTCCGTGTGTTCTTTTCCGCTCCCGCTCGGCATCCGCTTCTCTCTGGCTCTGTTTCCTCACTCCGCCTTTCGCCCTGACGTTTCCAGCTGCCGCCCGTTTACCCAGTTGGAGATGATTATTAAATTGTGCCCTGCTGGGCACTCCACACACCTGGTGATAATTGCGGCGTCGATCACGGCCCGCTCCGCCTCTCTGCTAGCTCGCCGTCCGCGCCTCGTTGCCACAATCTTGCCCTGCCTCACCGTCGGACTACCGGTCCCGCCTCTCCACAGCGGACATTTTATTTATGTTTATTTATGAGTTAAAATGCATTAAAAAAATGCATTTCTTTTTGTCTTACATAATGATTATGAACAATAGGCAAGGTTTTTAAAAACGTGCAGTTACCCCTAACATGAGGCGGCGGCTAGGGTTTCCTGTCTAATTAGTGAATGAGTGAAATTACCAGTTTAGTGCACTGCGCCTAGCCCTGAGTGGACTAACAAGTACATGGTAGAAACCAGATGAAGCAGTGGCAAGTAAGCTAAGGAGTCAGCACTCAGCGGCTCTGAGTGAGGGCGTGGCTGGTTTGTTTGTCAGCATGTTGCCAATATGATGCTTGCAGAAACATTTTTACACCATGACTTTCTACACTGTAGAATCTAAAGCCTGTGTGGCGTATTTATTGTGACGCCATTTTTCTGAAGAAAAACTATACATAGGTGCTGTTATACTGTACTCTGAGTCACCATGAAGATGGGGGCGTACGTGAGGTAGCAGGTGCTTATATTGCGATTGTCTCTTGTAGACCAGGCTCCAAATCAACAGCCCTATAATTTCCAATATCGAAATGGTAAAATATGAACGAGGAATGAAAGCCCATTAAAATTACTAGACAAATACATTTTTATTGTCCCCAGAAAATGTAGTTCAGTTAAGGTGCATTACAACAATAAATATAAATTAAAATGATGTGTCAAGCAAACTACAAGTACCTATTTTAATACCTGATGTGAATATAAGTAAATCCTTGTAAAAAAAGTCGTAAATACAACGTTAAGAGGAAAAGTGCTGTATTTTCCAAGCTGCAGTGACGTATTCACTCGGCAAGCTCCTCGATGAGCCAATTAGATTCGAAGGAACTATCTGTTAGCCAATCAGCAAATCCGATAAGCCTTGAGACAAGCCCATATTGTGTCTTGCAATCACTTGCAGTATTGCTCTTTGCGGTTACTTTGTCGCGTGCTTGCAGATGGTAGCAATTTGCCGGAAAAAAAGTAAAATTCATTACAATCACTGAGTAAGGAACAAAAATAATCCATAAATGTGTGTTCACACTCGTTTTGATGATGTTTTAGAACATGAATGTCAAACTCTGGCCCGCGGGCCAAATTTGGCCCGCCGTGTAATTTCACTTGGCCCTTGAGGCAATATCAAATTAACATTAGAGCTGGCCCGCTGCTGTAACACCGCATTCACCGCTAATACTCTTACTTGCCAACCCTCCCGATTTTCCCGGGAGACTCCCAAATTTCAGTGCCCCTCCCAAATTTCATCCCGGGCAACAATATTGGGGGTGTGCCTGAAAGGCACTGCCTTTGGCATTCTCTACAACCTGTCGCCACATCTGCTTTTCCTCCATACAAACAGCGTGCCGGCTCAGTCACATAATATATGCGGCTTATACACACACACACAATTGAATACAAGGCATATTTGGTCAACAGCCATACAGGTCACACTGAGGGTGGCCGTATAAACAACTTTAACACTGTTACAAATATGCGCCTTACTGTGAACCCACACCAAACAAGAATGACAAACACATTTCGGAAGAACATCCGCACCGTAACACAACATAAACACAACAGAACAAATAACCAGAACCCCTTGCAGCACTAGCTCTTCCGGGACGCTACAATATACACACCTCGCTATCACCAAACCCCGTCCACCTCAACTCCGCCGCCGAAAAGAGGCATTCAATTATTATTTAAATTTTATTTGAAATGCCATTGATATTTTTTAATTATTATTATTATTTGAAACTCTGTTTTGCATGTCACTATAAAGTTATATAAGCCTTGCTTGTTCAATATTCAATGCAAAACTTGTTTGGGTCCCTATTAAAAGGTTAATTTGTTCAACCTTGGCCCGCGGCTTTGTTTAGTTTAAAATTTTGGCCCACTCTGTATTTGAGTTTGACACCCCTGTTTTAGGAGATCGAACATCGCTAAATGATATATGTGTTTAGTTTGTATTATTCACTGAATATATACTGCATTGTGTAAAACAGGTAAATATTTAGTGCAGTCTCTCATTGTAAACCGTTGCAAGGAGTGACGTCATAGCACGGAATACACGCGTTAAGAAAAAACACTCAGGATGACTGTGTAGTCATTATTGATGCTCAGTGTTACTAGCTCTTAAAAATCATAAAATATTCTGGTCCTGGTCCATTGAAAGCAACTGACCATACTTTCCTGTGCTCCAGTATTATACTAGGATAGAAGATTATCCTCTTCTTGTCACAATGCAATTAAATGCAGTGGAGAGGAACCCAAGGATGCAGACAGACGGTGAGTAAAACAGTTATTTTACTTATGGAAAAGTTCTCACAACAGTGATCCAAACAAGAGATAACAAAAGGCGACGGTGCGAAAAAGAGAAAACAAAATGAGCACAGTGGAAATAAAGAACAAACGCTAATATACAAAAATAACTAGACTTGGGTTGGAATTGCAAGACGTGCAAAATACCACACAAGACTGAGCTGGATGGCACTGGGAATAGCCAAGACGGTAAGCATCAACAACTCGGGAAATATAGGAGACTTCTGACATGGAGAGTCGAGGAGTGGAATCGCTAAGTGCCATCCAGCTGTCAAGGTGCTGTTTAAGTAGTACCGGGTAAATTGGAATCAGCTGTTCACGTCTCAATACAGGAACTCTAAGGAGGAAGAAGAAATGTAAGTGCCAAGTCTGCTGCGCCAACAAGGGAAAACTGAAAGTACAAACCACAATGTGGCAAGAGGCGGTGACAGTATCCCACCGCCACCCCACCCCCACTGGTTTTCTGGAAAATCTATGATAAAATTCAGAAATTAATGTCTCATCAATAATAAGGGATTGTCAGATCCAGGAGCGATCCTCTGGGGGGTAACCCTTCCAGTTGATCAGAAGCTGCACCTCCTTGCTTTGCTTCCTGGTGTCCAGGATGGTGTTAACAGTGATGTCCAGATGACCTTCCACCTGCTGAGGAGCTGGGGGAAACATTGGTGGAGGGCTAATGTCGCTTGACTTGACGGTCTTCAGGCGGGAGACATGGTAGACCAGATAAGTCTTGAAGGACTTAGGTACCTTGAGTCGAGCTGTGACGGGAGTAATCATCCGCTTCACCTCGTATGGTCCAATGAATTTTGGTGCCAGTTTCTTAGACTCTCCTGGCAGTGTAATGTCTTTGGATGATAAGCAAACCCTCTAGTCGGGTTTGTAGTCTTGAGCTGGTCTGCAATGACGATTTGCCATGGTCTGGTTCCGTCTGGCTGTGCGACGGGTGAGTGCTTTGAGTATCTAACAATAGAAAAGTGCGATATAAATTTAATCCATTATCATTATTATTATTAAAGCGCTGTGAGTACCTTGAAGGTAGAAAAGCTCTATACAAATACAACCCATTTATCATTTATCATGAAAATTTAGGACCTCAGTCTGACACCACATCTGTGGGGATCTCATGAAGTTGAGCCACATGGGTGACCAGACGTTTGGCAGTCTCCAAGGAAGAAGGAAGTCCATGAAGGGGGACAAAATACGTGAATTTAGAGAATATGTATACAATGGTGAAGATGACGGAAAACCATCTGGAGATGGATAGATCTGTGACAAAGTCCAGAGCAATGTGCGACTGTGGATGAGAGGGGATGGGAGGAGGCTGCAGCAACCCAGCAGGTGCTTGATGGGAAGCCTTGCTCCTGGCGCAGACAGGGCATGCGACCACAAAGCTTCCTTCACTTCCCAGGTGGTGATCAAGGTGGTCGAATGCAGAGGACAAATTTCACCACACCTAGTGTGTGTATGACAATCATTGGTACTTTAACTTAACTTAATTTAAACCTTTTAGTGTCAGTCTGAATGGTCGGCCAACAGAACCGATGAGTGAGCAGGAAATCAGTGCGTCTGGCACCTGGGTGGCAGGCAATCTTGAAGGTGTGAGCCCACAACAAGACCTCTGGATGGAGGGTTCTTGGCACAAAAAGGCGACCAGGAGGACATCCAGCAGGGGATGGGGAGTCCCTGATAGCCTCCAAGACAGGTGTCACAACCTCCCACTGTACTGCGCCCAAGATCCGGGACTGAGGAAGGATAGTCTCTGAGGGAGTGTATTCTGTTGGACGAGAGAACATCCCCGACAAGTCGTCAGGTTTACCATTGAGTGAACCCGCGCGAAAAGTGATACAAAAGTCAAACTTTGTGAGGAACAGGGACCACCAAGCCTGATGATCTGTGTAAATTATAAAAGGGTGTTCGGCACCCTTCATCCAGTGAACTTAATTCTTAAAGGGCGAGGACCGCTGCCAGAAGCTTTCAGTTCCCGATATCATAGTTCCTTCTGCAGGAGAAAGGCGTTTGGAGAAGAAGGCGCAGTGGTGCAACTTCTGATTGGAACTGGAATACTGGGACAAATCACTACCCGGGTGTCAGATGTGTCCACCTTGACAAAAAATGGGGGATCAGGATTAGAGTGAACTAACACAGGAGCAGAAGTAAAAAGGCATTTAAGGCGTAGAAAAGCCTGGTCAGCCTCCGAAGATCACACAAAGGGGACCTTAGAGGACTTTAATTTATTCAAAGGTTGAGCTACTTTGCGGAAGTCTCTCATAAAACGTCGCTAAAAATGAGAAAACCCCTGAAACCTTTGCAGCAGCTTCCTGGAGGATGGTGTCGGCCAATCTACAACCGCTTGTACCTTAGCTGGGTCTGGCCTAACCTGTCCCCTTTCCACTAGCAACCCAAAAAACGACACTGGGAGAATAAAAAGTGGCCTTTTGGGGCCTAACGAATAATAGGTTCTCCAAAAGTCTCCGCAAGACCAAACGTACATGCTGATGGTGTAATTCAAGGGAGCGTGAAAAAATAAGTATGTCATCAAAGTAGACTAGCAAAAAAACGGCCTATCATGTCACTGAGTACGTCTTTAGTTACATAGTAATTGGTGTATATTGTATATATGTTATAGACATACTATATCTGTATATATAATATACTGTACACATATTAAGTATATATTGTATATGTTCGCAGATATGTTATATTTTACATTGCTATATCTAGTCTATTTATACCTGCATTGTCCTTTCCATCCTTACACTTTCCATCATTGTAACTGATCTACTGTTGAACAATTTCCCTTGTGGATCATTAAAGTTTGTCTAAGTCTAAGTCTAAGTCCGAACACTGAAAAACCAAAACACGAGAAGCATTTATGAGGCCGAACAGCATGTGTTACATAGCTCCAATTTAATAAATCCTACCCAAATGACAAAATGTTGCAGGTAAGCGTGAAAAACTCGGGAAGCACAGGAGACTTTTGACGTGGAGAGTCGAAAAAGTGGAATCGTGGAATGAAGTGAAGTGAATTATATTTATATAGCACTTTTCTCTAGTGACTCAAAGCGCTTTTACAGAGTGACACCCAATATCTAAGTTACATTTAAAGCAGTGTGGGTGGCACTGGGAGCAGATGGTTAAAGTGTCTTGCCCAAGGACGAACGGCAGTGACCAGGATGGCGGAAGCGGGGATCAAACCTGGAACCCTCAAGTTACTGGCACGGCCGCTCTACCAACTGAAGTATACCGCCCCAGTTAAGGTGCTGTTTAAGTAGTATCGGGTAGATTAGAATCAGATGTGGACGTTTTACAACTCCACCCACAAGGGGAACACATGAACTCTAGAGAGGAAGGAGAAATGTAAGCACCAGGTCTGCGGCACCAACAAATGAAAACTGAAAATACAAACCACAAGGTGGCAGCAGGCGACGACACTTTTCAGAGCAGCAAGTGTTTTTTTTTACATTATTAAAACACTCAAAGAGCAGTGTGCGTGTTAACTTGTCAGCTGGTCAGCATCAATTAATTCAAAATACATGTTTTAATGCTACGCTGAATTAATTATTTTGACTGCCAAAATGGTGGATTAGACATCTAATCTAAAAAAAAAAAAATACTTACGAACCAAAATGCAGGACCGTATAAAATAAAATAAATTACAATACAACGGGTTCCCTCCGGGTACTCCGGCTTCATCCCACTTCCAAAGACATGCAAAGACAAAGGTTGATTGGCAACACTAAATAGGCTCTAGTGTGTGAATGTGAGTGTGAATGTTGTTGTCTACCTGTGTTGGCCGTGCGATGAGGTGGAAACTTGTCCAGGGTGTAATCCACCTTCCGCCCGATTGTAGCTGAGATAGGCGCCAGCGACCCCAAAAGGAAATAAGCGGTAGAAAATGGATGGATGGACAACAAATGTGTTACTTGAAAATAACAGTAACGTGACTCAATGATGTGTAAGTAAGAATTTCTGCCCAACATAAATTACAAAACCCAAAAACGGTGAAGTTGGCACGTTGTGTAAATCATAAATAAAAACAGAATATAATGATTTGCAAATCATTTTCAACCTATATTCAATTGAATAGACTGCAAAGACATGATACTTAACGTTTGAACCCGTAAACTTTGTAAATATTAGCTCATTGGGAATTTGATGCCTGCAACATGTTCTAAAAAGCTGCCAAAAGTGTCAAAAAAACACAGAGAACAGGTAGGTGCCATGATTGGGTACAAAAGCAGTTTTCATGAAATGCTCAGTCAATCACTCACAAGGATGGGGCGAGGGTCACCACTCTGTGAACAAATGCGTGAGAAAATTGTCGAACAGTTTAAGAACATTTCTCAATGAGCTATTCCAAGAAATTTAGGGATTTCACCATCTACAGTCTGTAATATCATCAAAAGGTTCAGAGAATCTGGAGAAATCACTGCACAATGCCAAGCCCCATTCTGCATGTGTTACAACAGCATGGCTTTGTAGTAAAAGAATGCGGGTACTAGACTAGCCTTCCTGTAGTCCAGACCTGTCTCCTATTGAAAATGTGTGGAGCATTATTAAGCATAAAATACGACAACGGTGACCCCGGATTATTAAACAATTCAAGCTGTACATCAAGCAAGAATGGGAGAGAATTCCACTTGAAAAGCTTCAATTATTGGTCTCCTCAGTTCCCAAATCTACTGAGTGTTGTTAAAAGGAAAGGCCATGTAACACAGAGGTAAAAATGCCCCCGTGCCAACTTTTTTGCAATGTGTTGCTGCTATCAAATTCTAAGTTAATTATTATTTGCAAAAAAAAAAAATTGGTCTCTCAGTTGGGGCTTCACGGTGGCAGAGGTGTTAGGGCGTCTGCCTCACAATAAAAAGGTCCTAAGTAGTCAGGGTTCAATCCCGGGCTCTGGATCTTTCTTTGTGGAGTTTGCATGTCCTCCCTGTGAATGCGTGGGTTTCCTCCGGTTACTCCGGCTTCCTCCCACTTCCAAAGACATGCACCTGGGGATAGGTTGATTGGCAACACTAAATGGTCCCTAGTGTGTGAATGTGAGTGTGAATGTTTTCTGTCTATCTGTGTTGGCCTTGCGATGAGGTGGCGACTTGTCCAGGGTGTACGCTGCCTTCCGCCCAATTGTAGCTGAGATAAGCACCAGCGCCCCCCGCGACCCCAAAGTGAATAAGCGGTAGAAAATGGATGGATAGATGGTGTTGGAACATTAAATATCTTGTCTTTGCAGTAGGAATATAAGTTGAAAAGGATTTGCAAATCATTGTATTTTGTTTCTATTTACGATTTACACAACGTGCCAACTTCACTCGTTTTGGGGTTTGTTTTTTCCATACATAAATAAGAATAACATACCAAATCAAATGTTGCAATAGTGAGGCCAGCAGTGGATCCTCTCGTATGTAGACAAGTCAGCAGCACAGAGACGTCACCAACTAATGCATAGAGCAGTGGTCCATCCCGGAACACAAATTATAACAGCTAGCGCAGTTGGGTGTTTCAACAGGACAAAGAAACCAAACAGACGTCAAAAGCGGTAAAGGAATGGCTAAATCAGGCTAGAATTAAGGTTTTAGAATAGCCTTCCCAAAGTCGGGACTTATACCCCACTGACAACATGTGGACAATGCTAAAGAAACACGTCCATGTCAGAAAACCAACAAATGTTTCTGAACTGCACCAAATATTCTCAAGAGGAGTGGTCAAAAATTCAACCAGAAGCTTGTTAAGGCTACCAAAAGCACCTTTTTGCTGTGAAACTTGCCAAGGGACATGGAACCAAATATTAACATTGCTGTATATATACCTTTGACACAGCAGATTTGGTCACATTTTTAGTAGACCCATAGAACCAAACTTCATTAATGTTTTTGTGACAAACAAGTATGTGCTCTAATCACTTTATCACAAAAAATAGGAGTTTTGGAAATGATTGGAAACTTAAGACAGCCATGACAATATGTATGTAAACTTTTGACCACAACTGTAACTGCTTCTACTGAGGTAGCATCTCTAACTGTTACCGGTAGGGCATTCGAGACTAGTGGAGCCTGGATAGAAAACGTTCCATAGGCCGCAGACTTTTTAAGTGCACTGGGACACACTCAAAGGTGGGTAGAGTAGCCAGAAATTGTACTCAAGTAAGAGTACTGTTACTTTAGAGATGTATTACTCAAGTAAAAGTAAGGAGTAGTCACCCAAATATTTACTTGAGTAAAAGTAAAAAGTATGTTGTGAAAAAACTACTCAAGTACTGAGTAACTGATGAGTAACCTGTTCGTTTAATGATGACAGCAACAAATAATGCACAAAAACTTGAAAGTAGCAATGAGCAAATTCAGAGCCAGGAATATCTCTTAAGCAACTAAAACAATAATATATATTAAATAATAATACATGAAAATAAAAAAAATCAAGGCACATATAGCCACAATAACTTAACAGCATCATAGGCTCAGTAGGCATTGATTGATTGAATGATTGATTGATTGATTGATTGATTGATTGATTGATTAAAACTTGTATTAGTAGATTGCACAGTACAGTACATATTCCATACAATTGACAACTAAATGGTAACACCCCAATAAGTTTTTCAACATTAATCAATTACTTAATTAATGACCAAGTCGAGGTGATCTACCTCATATATACATATACATACACACACATATCATATATATATATATATATATATATATATATATATATATATACATACATATATATATATATATATATATATGTATATATATATATATATATATATGTATATATATATATATATATATATATATATATATATATATATATATATATATATATATATATAAAGATGGCGGCGCCCGGACGGGTTGCGACACTGCGGTGCTCTTGCTAAAGATGGAACATTTGGCGGAAATGCCGGACAGTTCTGCAGACTTCATGGCTGGCTCGCATCGTGGTCACTCCGTGATCACGTACGACCGCCAGACACTTCTGGATATGGACATATCGGGCCGTTTTGGACTGATAGACGCGTGCGTGCTAACCGTGCTAACTAGCATGGGAATACGTCGGCGGCTACATCCAGCGGCCTGTGAAGCAGCGGAGTCTAGTAGCAGCGGGGGCCGTCTACGGAGCAGACGCCAGCGGTGTGATCGGAAACGAGGATGTCGAGCGGGGCTAAAAACAAAGCAGAAGGCTAATCCCCACAGAACACCACTTCCCTCCACCCTGAAGACGGATTTAAATAAAGGATGCGAGACTACTGGTCTGGGTAAGGAGTCAGGTAAATTAGAACAAGTTTTTTCTGCTTTGAGTGTTTCAGAGTTGGACATGTGTTTTACTGAGGTGGCTAACTATGATGCGTGCAGTTTATCAAAGCAACAAACAAACAATCGGAAAATCCCCGTTACTGAGGAGGCTAACCATGATGTGTGCAGTTTATCAAAGCAACAATCAAACAATCGGAACATTCCCGTCATATCAATTCCTAGATATGGTCGTAATTATACTGAATGCACTGGGCATAATAAACACAACATTATTAATATTGCTACTATGGATAATTTGATCAAAAATTCCCTAAAACAGCCCACTACCTATAATATAGGTTTTTTAAACATAAGATCATTGTCTTCCAAAACGTTGTTAGTTAATGATATCATCAAAGACAACAATCTTAACGTCATCGGTCTCAGTGAAACCTGGCTTAAACCAAACGACTTTTTTGCGCTAAATGAGGCATGTCCTCCTAACTTTACACATGCGCATATTGCCCATCCGCTTAAAAGGGGTGGGGGGGTCGCACTAATATACAACGAAAATTTTAACCTTAGTCCTGACATAAATAATAAATATAAATCGTTTGAGGTGCTTACTATGAGGTCTGTCACACCGCTGCCTCTACACCTGGCTGTTATCTACCGCCCCCCAGGGCCCTGTTCGGACTTTATCAATGAATTCTCAGAGTTCGTTGCTGATCTAGTGACACACGCCGATAATATAATCATAATGGGGGACTTTAATATCCATATGAATACCCCATCGGACCCACCGTGCGTAGCGCTCCAGACTATAATTGATAGCTGTGGTCTCACACAAATAATAAATGAACCCACGCATCGCAACGGTAATACGATAGACCTAGTGCTTGTCAGGGGTATCACCGCTTCCAAAGTTACGATACTCCCGTATACTATAGTATTGTCCGATCATTACCTTATAAAATTCGAGGTTCAGACGCATGTTCGTCAAACTAATAATAATAATAACTGCTATAGCAGCCGCAACATTAATACGGCCACAACGACAACTCTTGCTGACCTACTGCCCTCGGTAATGGCACCATTCCCAAAGTATGTGGGCTCTATTGATAACCTCACTAACAACTTTAACGACGCCCTGCGCGAAACCATTGATAACATAGCACCGCTAAAGTTAAAAAAGGCTCCAAAAAAGCGCACCCCGTGGTTTACAGAAGAAACTAGAGCTCAGAAATTATTATGCAGAAAGCTGGAACGCAAATGGCGCACGACTAAACTTGAGGTGCACCATCAAGCATTTAGTGATGGTTTAATAACTTATAAACGCATGCTTACCTTAGCTAAAGCTAATTATTACTCAAATCTCATCCACCGTAATAAAAACGATCCTAAATTTTTGTTCAGTACGGTAGCATCGCTAACCCAACAAGGGACTCCTTCCAGTAGCTCCACCCACTCAGCTGATGACTTTATGCAATTCTTTAGTAAGAAAATTGAAGTCATTAGAAAGGAGATTAAAGACAATGCGTCCCAGCTACAACTGGGTTCTATTAACACTGACACGATTGTATATACGGCGGATACTGCCCTCCAAAATAGTTTCTCTCGTTTTGAGGAAATAACATTAGAGGAATTGTTATTGTGTAAATGGAATAAAACAAACAACATGTTTACTTGACCCTCTTCCTGGGAAACAGATCAAGGAGCTCTTTGTATTATTAGGTCCATCAGTGCTAAATATTATAAACTTAGCACTTTCCTCGGGCACTGTTCCCCTAGCATTCAAAAAAGCGGTTATTCATCCTCTTCTTAAAAGACCTAACCTCGATCCTGACCTCATGGTAAACTACCGACCGGTGTCTCACCTTCCCTTTATTTCAAAAATCCTCGAAAAAAATGTTGCGGAGCAGTTAAATGAACACTTAGCGTCTAACAATCCATGTGAAACCTTTCAATCCGGTTTCAGGGCAAATCACTCGACGGAGACAGCCCTCGCAAAAATGACTAATGATCTATTGCTAACGATGGATTCTGATGCGTCATCTATGTTGCTGCTCCTCGATCTTAGCGCTGCTTTCGATACTGTCGATCATAATATTTTATTAGAACGTATCAAAACACGAATTGTATGTCAGACTTAGCCCTGTCTTGGTTTAACTCTTACCTTACTGATAGGATGCAGTGTGTCTCCCATAACAATGTGACCTCGGACTACGTTAAGGTAACGTGTGGAGTTCCCCAGGGTTCGGTCCTTGGCCCTGCACTCTTCAGCATCTACATGCTGCCGCTAGGTGACATCATACCCAAATACGGTGTTAGCTTTCACTGTTATGCTGATGACACCCAACTCTACATGCCCCTAAAGCTGACCAACACGCCGGATTGTAGTCAGCTGGAGGCGTGTCTTAATGAAATTAAACAATGGATGTCCGCTAACTTTTTGCAACTCAACGCCAAAAAAACGGAAATGCTGATTATCGGTCCTGCTAGACACCGAACTCTATTTAATAATACAACTCTAACATTTGACAACCAAACAATTAAACAAGGCGACACGGTAAAGAATCTGGGTATTATCTTCGACCCAACTCTCTCCTTTGAGGCACACATTAAAAGCGTTACTAAAACGGCCTTCTTTCATCTCCGCAATATCGCTAAAATTCGCTCCATTCTGTCCACTAAAGACGCTGAGATCATTATCCATGCGTTTGTTACGTCTCGCCTCGATTACTGTAACGTATTATTTTCGGGTCTCCCCATGTCTAGCATTAAAAGATTACAGTTGGTACAAAATGCGGCTGCTAGACTTTTGACAAGAACAAGAAAGTTTGATCACATTACGCCTGTACTGGCTCACCTGCACTGGCTTCCTGTGCACTTAAGATGTGACTTTAAGGTTTTACTACTTACGTATAAAATACTACACGGTCTAGCTCCATCCTATCTTGCAGATTGTATTGTACCATATGTCCCGGCAAGAAATCTGCGTTCAAAGGACTCCGGCTTATTAGTGATCCCCAAAGCCCAAAAAAAGTCTGCGGACTGTAGAGCTTTTTCATTTCGGGCTCCAGTACTCTGGAATGCCCTCCCGGTAACAGTTCGAGATGCTACCTCAGTAGAAGCATTTAAGTCTCTCCTTAAAACTCATTTGTATGCTCTAGCCTTTAAATAGACTCCCTTTTCAGACCAGTTGATCTGCCGTTTCTTTTCTTTTTCTTCTATGTCCCACTCTCCTTTGTGGAGGGAGTCCGGTCCGATCCGGTGGCCATGTACTGCTCGCCTGTGTATCGGCTGGGGACATCTCTGCGCTGCTGATCAGCCTCCTCTTGGGATGGTTTCCTGCTGGCTCCGCTGTGAACGGGACTCTCGCTGCTGTGTTGGATCCGCTTTGGACTGGACTCTCGCGACTGTGTTGGATCCATTATGGATTGATCTTTCACAGTATCATGTTCTCATAGTCATCATTGTCACCGACGTCCCACTGGGTCATTATTGTCACCGATGTCCCACTGGGTGTGAGTTTTCCTTGCCCTTATGTGGGCCTACCGAGGATGTCGTAGTGGTTTGTGCAGCCCTTTGAGACACTAGTGATTTAGGGCTATATAAGTAAACATTGATTGATTGATTGATATATATATATACATACATTTATATATATATATAGTATACCGGTATAATTTATATTTATTTATTTTGCTGTTTTTGTTCACATGTTAAAGGTGTTTTAATGAATATACATGCATGTTTAACATGTAAATTCCTATCTTTCATGAAGACAAGAATATAAATTGGTGTATTACTTGATTCTGATGACTTGCATTGATTGGAATCAGACTGATAACGTCCACGTTTTCAAATGGAGGAGAACAAAAGTTCCTCCTTTCTGTCTAATACCACATGAAAGTCGTTGGTTTTTTGGCATCTTATTTGTCCAGCTTCCATATTCGTTTTATACACTTTACAATAAATACATTGGCAGAAAAACTCCGTCGCTTGATAGCTTGTTTGCGCTGGCTTTCGGAGACTCTTATTTTGTTAGCGCAGGCGCGATGGAGCGGCACTTTTATTGTGAAGACAGGAACTGTGCAATCAGTCTTTAGGCTTTTGATGGGAAGTATGGTTGAAATAAAAAAAAAAATTCTTCCTTTAGACTTTTGATTCATTGAAACTTTTATTAGTAGATTTCGCAGTTCAGTATATATTCCGTACAATTTATCACTAAATGGTAACACCCGAATACGTTTTTCAACTTGTTTAAGTCGGGTTGTACGTGTGACGGTCTTGTGACCGCCTGGCTCTGTTTGATTGGTCCAACGTCACCAGTGACTGCATGTGATTGGTGAAACGCAGGCATGCGTAGATCCTACTGTGTAGGTCCGTCTGAAAAACCAAAACAAACACTAACATATCGATAACAAAAAAAAGTAGCGAGCTGAATGTAGATAAATGGAGCGGAGTAAAAGTAGCGTTTCTTCTCTATAAATATACTCAAGTAAAAGTAAAGGTATGTTGCATAATAACTACTCTTACCTCTGGACACACTAGTAAGCCAGAGTTTTTCGAATGCAGATTTTTGCCCGGAAGATATGGTACAATAGAATCAGCAAGATAAGATGGAGCTAGATTGTTTAGTATTTTATACGTAAGTAGTAAAACCTTAAAGTCGCTTCTTAAATGCACAAGAAGCCAGAGCAGGTGAACCAGTATAGGCAGAATATGATCACATTATAACTATATGATCTGCGTGTGTCACTGGATCAGCAACAAATTCTGAAAATTTGCTGATAAAGTCAGAATAGAGATAACAGCCAGATGGAGAGGTAGCAGTGTCAAGGCTTCATAGTTAGCCCCTCAAATGATTTATACTTATAACTTAGGTTAGAGCTAAGGTTAAGGTTTTCATTTAATCGTAATGCAACCTCTCCACTCCTTTTAATTTGACGGGATATATGTGCACTCATAGTTAGGAGGAGATGGCTTTTTAAGTGCAAAAAGTCATCTGGTTTTAGCCAAGTCTCACTGAGACCAATGACCTTAAGATTGTTGTGTCTATTGACCTCATTAATTAATAGCACTTTGGGAGGCGATGATATGATGTTTAAAAAGCCCATATGTGACAGGTCTCCTGCCGTCATCGTGTGGGTAGCATGGACCATCTATACAAGACGCATTGTAACAGGTTTGACCCTCGTTTATTATTTCAATAAAACATGTTTTGGTCCTAGTCGGTCGCGACAATTTCTAGCGCGACCTTTTTTCCTGCTCGTCTCAGCGCGCCTTTCGGTGGCCGGTGACTGCGTCTTCCTCTCGGGCTCATCTTCCTTCTGGTCGCTCTCGTCGTCGTTTGCCGTGAATTCTCCTCCGTCTTCTGGAACGATCGCTCCTCCTTCTCCCCTTTTAAAATGCAGGAGAAGATGCAGGGATTGAGAGCAGGTGTGTGGTTTACGCACCTGACTCTGATGGCTGCAGCGTCGCTCCAAGCGTGCCCCGCCTCTCCGCTCCGCTGCATACTCTGCCTCCTGGCCGCCATCTTGGGTAGAACCGCTACCCCGCTGTCGGCCCTTCGGCTCTGCCTCTCCATACCATATTATAAATAGTGGGCTGTATTGAGGCATTTTTGTTAATTGTATATCTATAGTACTAATATTCATAACATTACGTCTATTTCGCATGGTGTGCCTTAAATATTTTTGATCACATATTGGAATTGATGTGGTGGTGGTCTTGAGATTATTTGCTAGGTGCAATAGATTTATTAACGCGTCATAATTTGCCACCTTAGTAGAATGCATGTCTACCTCTGGCACAGTCACTCCAGAAAAAAAACATATGAGTATGGGCGGTATAGCTCGGTTGGTAGAGTGGCCGTGCCAGCAATTTGAGGGTTGGAGGTTCGATTCCCGCTTACGCCATCCTAGTCACTGCCGTTGTGTCCTTGGGCAAGACACTTTACCCACGTGCTCCCAGTGCCACCCACACTGGTTTAAATGTAACTTAGATATTGGGTGTCACTATGTAAAGCGCTTTGAGTCAATAAGAGAAAAGCGCTATATAAATATAATTCACTTCACTTCATGCATTATTCTACGAGAAACGCTATGTGTGCAGACATTTTCCAGCCTTGCCCTGGTTAGTTGTAGCTTAACTGACAGGAGCTTTAATTGCGTGTGTCGGACCTTGCTCTAGTTTAGTTAGTCAAATGAGACTCAACAAGTAATCTATACATAAAGTGATGGCGCCTTCCTGGTTAGGGTGAAGGCCGTCCCTCCTCAGCATTATTTATAAATGTTAGTCTCTCTTCTCTACAAAAACTAGCCAGCCACTTGTTAAGTGAGGCTGAGCTGCTATACAGCTCATTATTGCATCTCGCAGGCACGGGCGCCCGAGACAAGTAATCGATGCCGAGACATCTTTCCAGCTATGTTCCTCCTTGTAATCTCTGACTGTGTCATCTTTTTGTCATTGGAGCCGACCTATTCAACTATGTTCGCGTAACGAGTGGCGCGATTGACCTGTTGTATATGTGTACTTAGCCTGTTGCGAGTCAGCTCCCTAAGATTGGCTTCATTGTCGAGTGCTTGGGCCCCGGGAATACATTGAATTATGGCTGGTTTACTAAGCTTAATGTTCCAGGTGATGGAGTCCCCTTTGACTGAGGTGTGAGACTAGCTAAAGGGCTAAATCTTTTATCCGTGGCTTGTAGGTCGCTTAGGACTGCTAGAAAACGGGGCTAATGTCAGGTTCAAACACTGATGACATTTATTAATCAGACAAGAAGCAAGGAACCAAGCAGACACAGAGTTAAATAGGGCTCATGGGGAGAACGCGAGCACTGCACACTTAGTCCCAGTCTCGCCCTACACTCTAAGGTCCAGTTCCCGCGTTCTTCTTTTTATTCAGCGTTCCATAGTCAACATCCCTGAGGCTGCGTCTAAAAGGAGTGGTCACAGATATTATGCAAAGCAGGTTCAGGACGCACAGTATGTGTTGGTATGTGATTTTGCCTTGTCCCCGCTTCGTCTGCGTGTTGTCATCTTATTTTTGTTGAGGTCCTTTGAAGTCTCTGTCTCGTCTGCGTGCTGTCATCCCATCCCTGCCGAGGTCCCTGAAGTCCTTGGCTACCAGCGGGCCAAAACAAAGATAACATCTGTAGCTGAGGCCACCCCTCAGACAATAAGTTTTGTCTTTGCATAGATTAGAAAATAGTCCAATTTGAGCACAATAGCTAATAACTAAAGCAACATACTTTAAGCATACTAAAGTTAATGTGATAATATATACATAATTATTCTAACAGCTAATCAGCTTGTTACAGCTAACTCTAGCAAACTTGCTCGCGGCGCCTAAAGTTACAAAATTACTCTGCTCTAACTGCCGGACACGGCCCTCTCGGAGAGCAAACCTGTGCATGAGTAAGGTGCACGAAGAACAGGAAGCCATACTCACCTTGTTTATTTCACAGAGTCAATTTCTTGCGGCCTTCAGAGCGCAGTAGCTTCGGACCGGGACTAGCTTAGATCCGCTAGCTAGCTGAGAGTGAGGCGTTGAAATAGAGAGTGGGTGCTTTGTAATTTTGACAAGTCTACAAAATGTGTTAGAGAAGGAATAATGAAAGCGAAAACTGTCAAAAAAAATGAGAAGCACACAGATAGAAAAGATAGCACATAGCTTTTAAGTGGCAAAACAGCAAAAGCGATTAAAGTTAAAAGTATTTTTTGAAAAAAATCCACTTTATTTATATAGCACATTTAAACAACAAAAGTTTTCCAAAGTGCTGCACAACAATATTAAAAACAACATTCAAATACTATCCTGAGCTCCACCAATGACTGAATAAAAACAAAAAATAAAAATAAATACATATAAAACCAATATAAAATAAATATGATTAAAAACGATTTTAAGGGTGAAACCAATTAAAACAGTAAATAGAAATCAAAATATTAAAACACAGAGGACAACAGAGGATCACACAACTCACGTAGTGTTAAAAGCCAGAGAATAAAAATGGTTCTTAAGACAAGACTTAAAACACTCCACTGTGGGAGCAGTTCGAATATAGAGGGGCAGAGTGTTCCAGAGCTTAGGGCCGACCGCAGAGAAGGACCTGTCTCCCCTGGTCTTAAGTCTGGTCTTGGGCACCACGAGCTGGAGCTGGCTCTTGGACCTCAGAGCGCGCGCAGGATTTTAAATTTGGATGAGGTCCGAGATATACTGAGGTGCCAGTCCATGTAAAGCTTTAAAATCAAAGAGCAAGATTTTAAAATCAATTCTAAAATGTACCCCACGAGCCAGAGAAGGCGGGTGATGTGCAGGTATGAATGACATTTCTTTTATGTCTTTGTCAATGGAAACAAAAAACTGCAGCAGTACAGCAAAGTACAACACGTACAATTAATAGTGTTTGACAAAAGGAAATAAGACCGCAATCAGAAAAATACAACAGAAGCATGTCAGACATAATGAACCGGCAGCCTCTGTCAAAATAAACCCTCCTAATCAGTCCTCCCAGCTGGTGAGTCTTCTAATCACTAAGCCGGGGTCAGGTGTGTAGAATCGGCGTTCTTATTTGAAGTGGAAAATAAGGGAGGAAAAAGTGCTGAAATATAACACAAAACACAGGGAAATACAAACTGTCATGATTGATCATGACAGAATGTGCCTCCAATCCCCGCATAACAGATAACTGGTCCCAAATGTTAGGAGTCACCGCAGCCAGCAATGGCAAATCAGGTGGCGATGGTGAGTGGAGCGCTGTTGTGATGGGACACAAGTAGGGGATTTTATTTTTTGTTTTTGTTTCATTGCCATGCAAGTTTTATAGTGTTTTATTGCTGTGGATTTTAAATTGATTGTTTTTATATTTTAGAAGTTGATTGTATTAATTGCACGTTTTTCCATGATATCATTTGAAAGTCTTTTTTTATTGCATGTTTTTACTCCTTGTGGACTTTGCTGGTATTTTAAGACATGGCCCTTTTAGCTGGTTGCCCCTAACAACCAAAGTGCCCAATCCAACGGCACAGGAAATTGACACACCTGTGGAGCATTAGGACTGCACATTCAAAAGGAGCAGCAAGAGGAGGCACAGGAGAGAGAGGTTGCAGGAAGGATCGACAGAAGGAAGGATCAACAGAGGGAAACGACAGGCTTTGACGACAGGAGAGAGGGGACGGCAGGATTCGGCAGGTTCCGGCCGGAACGGGGAAGATTCTGCGGCTTGGCCAAGAGCGACAGGGTAGACGCACGCAGGCTGGGAAGGAACCCCCAGACCACGCAGTAGACCCCACAGGCTACCGGAGCGAACCCCAAGACGTCCACAACAGGCAGGGGCAGAGGAAACTCTGCCGCCCAAGAAAGTGCCGTACTGTTGTGGATCTGTGGGGACACCCAACTGCCTTTGGCTGTGGGCTTGCGGGCTCGTGCATCGTACGCTGGCTGTGTGGTTCTGTGGACAGGGGGGCGATTTGGACCCGGAGACCTGTGGCGACCCCCGGAGCGACAGGGAGGCGGAGCGGGACGGGTACGCCCACGTGGGTCCCGCGAGTGACCGGAGACTGGTGAGGAGAGTGGGCGTGCCCCAACACTTGGAAGTGGAACTACAGCAAAGGCAGGGGGAACCCTGCCTTGTGTGTAAGTGTGACGTCAGCCCGGATAGCGTCTCCGTAGTTGTAGATTTTATCTCCGTGGCCTGCCTCCCTTTTTAATTTTTGTGCAGGAGGACGCCGAGGAAGGGGGCGGAGTCAAGATACCCACATGCCTGTCGGCCCCTCGCCCATCACATTTGTACCATCTGGTATTTAAGTATCAACAACGTGACTGTTTTTTTTAATGTATTTTAATAAATTGTGAACCGGTTAATCATCTTTCCTTATTTTGGGACAGCTGCTCTCACTACATTGGGTTCTTAATATTTATATTAACAATTTTTATTGGTTTTAAGCAACAACTGCATTAGATTTTAATATTTTTACCACTCGGGACCATTACACTGCTGCAGCTAGTAAGTGGATGAAAAGCTTAGATGGACGCTAAAGCAGCAGTGGAGGACTACGTCCAGGTCCTGAGCGTTGCTGCTGGTGGCATGGAGGACGATCATGAAATGGCCACAGTTGCCATCGACGAGGCGGACGAAGATGAGCACGACGATGGCTTTATTGCATGCATCCTAATTAGCATTAGCATGGAACATACACTTCTGTTCTGGCAATTCCTCTCTTCAAGAATGGAAACATGATCAAAGCTAGTAGCCCAGCTGCTGGCGGGTCCATCATGTTATGATACCGCTTGGCGGCTTTTAGCGTAACCCTAGGTTGCTAAGACGGCAGGTGTAACCGGTGGTCTTTTCCTCTGCGTTGTGTGTTTTATGGAACACGACCGACACAATTGGTTTCTCAGCTGCACTTTACTGATAATACAGAACACAATAGTTATCAAAAACTTTCTGCCGTTGTCAAGCCCCTCTCCCGTTATCGTAGACAAAAAGGGGTAGTTACATACACAGTAAAATAAAAACATACCTGATAATACAGAATACAATAGTCATCAAAAACGTTCTGCCATGGTCGAGCCCCTACACAAATATAATAATGAACAATATATGAATTGAAGTTCTTAACAAGACAAAACATTTTCTGTCGTCGCATGGACGCCTACCTATCCCGTTATCGTAGACAAAAAGCGAAGTTGGAAGGCGTGTCTAATGCATATAAAAAGACAGGTGTCACAGTAATTATTGCAGTAGGAGGGACAACGAGACAATGGTTCCACATTGACAATAAATCAAACAATATTCAGGTATTTTCATGTAACTTACATATTTTGTGTAATTATAACAATAATAAAACATTACAAAATACATGATTTAGAAGACATACTTGACCCTGTTACACGGGTAACGTGCAAAAATAATGTTTATTTAATTATTTTCTTCAAGGTAAACAAAAGGCTGTCATAGCAGAGTACAGCATGTACAAAGTAACGATGTTTAGCGAAAGGGAATAAAACAATCAGAAAAATGCAAATGTATACTGTACAGACCTAGCAGAGTCTATTAGGTGACACTGGCAAAAAACAAACAAACAAAAAAAAACAACTAATCAGTCCTCCCGGCAGGTGAGTCATGTATCATTAAGCTGAAACAGGTGTGTAGAATCAGCATTCCAACAATAAATAATTACAATTATGTTAGGGTTTCACAGTAAAAAAATCCTTCTATTTTTTACCTGTTAGGAGTCTGTGGCTGATGCGTGTTTCAACCAAGTTTTAAGTTTTCCAGTTGCAGTGCTTTACTGTATTTGAACTAAAAGGCAAATTGCAGCATATTCCTTATTTTCGTCAGTTGAAGCAAGCGATCCTACACAATATTCCACATTCCATGTCAAACTAAGAGAAAAACGCACAAATACAGTTCACCTGTATTACACGTAAAACACGGTCAGAAAAGCGGTCAGGCTTACTTAATTGTGCCAAACAAGCCATATTTATCCACACTTGAGCTGGCCCACTGCAGCAATCAGCCCACACACTCTTAAAGAGACAATACCATTTCGAAAACAATGACATTTCTTAGCCAAGTATTTTAAATAAATATGCATTAAATAGTGAACACATGCTGGGAGTTATTATTCTATATTCTACAAACTGTGTATTCTAATACAAATATTTATTATAAACATAAATTCCCCTGGATAAATTCAGTAATAAGAATACAATTCCATAACCAGATATGGAGACTACAACAATGTATTAGATTTCTGTCGCTTTTTTCTTGATACTCAGAGCGCTTTACAGTGAGAAGTGACAACCCAACATTGATTCGCTCAACATTGGTGGTAAGTTCCATTAATAGCCACAGCTCCCCTGGTGTAGACTGACGGGAAAAGGACTGTCAATTTGCACCACCACCAACAGTCATTCACATTAGTGCCACTCGGAGTAAAATGGGTGAGGTGTCTCGCCCAAGGACACGACCGCCATGAGTATGATAGCGGTAGGGGGGAAGACGTACTGAAACAGACAAAACTGAAAAAAATACAAACAATATACAAAACTGTCATGACTATTAGGAGATGACTAATCATATTTAAACACTTTGGCCCGCAATAAAAAATAAATAAGAAACCTGCAAGAATCAAACAAAAAATTAAACTACATTAATAAAATAAAGTAGGGTTTTTTTCAATTTCTTTAATGACGTGGCAAACATCAACGTTATCTGCAATTTTCATCCTGCCCGTTTACTTGCATTTAACAGCTACAACCGTGTTTTCTTCAACAAACTATTTTTTATATTCTTCATAAATTTATAAATGTACTTTTTATATTATATTAATTTTTTTTATTTACCATAATTTAGTTCACATATTTGTCATAGTTTGTGTATACATCCATAGTAATCCATTACATATAGTTTGTATATTTATAAACACTAAAATTACTTATTCTGTACTTATTCCTACACCACTACACTTTTTTTTTTACTTAATGTTTTTTTTTTTTTTTATTATAAAACTATTTCAAATCGTATTGCCTTTTATGTTTTGGGCCAAACATTTTAATTTTGTCTGTTTTAAAAACAAAAAAAAAAACATTGCACTGAAACAAGCGAAGCAAATAAAAGTGAATAGTTTGTCAATTGGCGTCAAGTATTTCCTTCCCATTTAATATATATATATATATATATATATATATATATATATATATATATCATCAATCTTTATTGCAGACCTTAAATCCATAAAACAAATAAAAACACAATACAAAATATTAAAAAACAAAACACTAAAACATTAAAAACAAAACAATAGAACATTAAAACATAAAGCCCCAAAGTCAGTTTCTGACAAACAAACATGTGTGCCAATGGTTCCACAGTCCAGATGAATACCTAACAGAACTGCAGCCAGGGTTCGTTAACACAGCGAGTATGTCATTTTCAGACTCAGATGACCTACACATAAACGTATGTTTTATATATATATATATATATATATATATATATATATATATATTAGGGGTGTGGGAAAAATCAATTCGAATTTGAATCGCGATCCTCAAGTTGTGCGATTCAGAATCGATTCTCATTTTTACAAAATCGATTATTTTTATTTCTTTTATTTATTTTTTTTTTTTTTATTATGAATCCAACAAAACAATACACAGCAATACCATAACAATGCAATCCAATTCCAAAACCAAACCTGATCCAGCAACACTCAGAACTGCAATAAACAGAGCAATTTAGAGAAGACACAAACACGACACAGAACAAACCAAAAGTAGTGAAACAAAAATGAATATTATCAACCAAATTATCAATATTAGTTATAATTTCAGCATACCAGTGATTAAAAATCCCTCATTGACATTATCATTAGACATAAAAAAAAAAAGAACAATAGTGTCACAGTGGCTTACACTTGCATCACATCTCATAAGCTTGACAACCAATATTTTCACAAAGATAAAATAAGTCATATTTTTGGTTTGTTTAATAGTTAAAACAAATTTACATTATTGCAATCAGTTGATAAAACATTGTCCTTTACAATTATAAAAGCTTTTTAGAAAAATCTACTGCTCTGCTTGCATGTCAGCAGACTGGGGTAGATCCTGCTGAAATCCTATGTATTGAATGAATAGAGAATCCTTTTAAATGGGGAAAAAATGGTTTTTGAATCGAGAATCGTGTTGAATCGCCCGAAAGTTATCTCTAAAGGCCAGGGGCGTCACTAGACCTAATACTGTACTGGGCCACACCTGGGGCACAAATAATTCATGTGAGCGTGCAAAGCGCGCAAGCAAAAACATTTTTAGCCCTTTTTTATCATAAAAGAAATACATAAATAGTGCTTTAAACTATGAAATCATATCAGATTATGTTGTATGGATCTTTGATTAACCACCTGAAATTAACTAATGCATTTGACCTACTTGTGCACTTTTTTACTCCAGACTTCTAAACTGCTACTGGTAAAAGCAAAAAGGAAGAGCAATGAATCTTTTTGAAATATATTTTGCAGTAATCATCTGCAAATTTAACATCTACAAAAGTAAAACAAAAAATAAAGCACCCCTACATCTCTGGGTTCTTTTATATTATTTAATTTCCATTTATGGCAATGTGGCTAATCCTATTTCAGATACACAAAACTATAAAATATACACAAAACAATAAAGCCACAGTAGTAGAATAAATGAACAACTGTTGTGTGTCTGTTCAGGGAATCATTTTCTGAGAATTAAACTAACGTCTCGTTTTCATTTTTGCAAAGTGGTCAATCACTCTGGACAGACATGGAAATATTACACTAACTGTTATACAGTTGACCAGTGGTTCCCAACTTCTGGGTCGTGACATAAAAGTGGATTGTGTGTCATTTTCAGTCAGATGTGTGCATGAAAAAAAAAAAGTTTAGGGAGAAAAAAATCAAATTGTGGCAACAAAACCAAATTATTTTAGCCTTTTTTCTAGTGACTATTAGTGAGTATTTTAGCAAAAGGCAAACCGACTAACAAGTTGGAGGAGGACTCAGGACAGACATGGAAATATATTTTGAAAAAATCTAAATGGGGCAACAAAACCTGATATTTTCCAGCCATCTTTCTGAAAACAAATACAGAAATGTTACTATTTTTTCTGGAAACAAAACCAGATGCTTTAGCTGTAGTCATTTTTCTGGTGACAAAACAAGATTATTATAGTCAAAGTCGCACCGATTAACAAGACAAGTCTACTGTGCTTTTTTTCTGTGAAATAAACTTGAATGATTTAAAAATTTGGCTCACGACTTGATGAAATGAAAAAAAAAAATTCTTCCTGAAGATAAACCATTTGAGAAGAACTCAACTCACACATGCTTACTCCAAATCATCATTGATGCAGAACCAGCAGACAATAACCAACATTATGTTTCATGTTGATTGGAAATTCCCCCGACAGCTCGTGCAGCAAATGAATATGTTTGTCTTGATACAAGGAATAACGTTAGCTAACTTAGCATCAACTTAGCATCAACTTAAGACAATGATGTTGCCTAGCTAGCTAGGACTTCACTTACATCTCTCATTCCTCGCTGCTTCTTCCCTGCTGCGGGCGAATAACTTTCTTAAATCCATCTAGGAGTTACAGTTTGAGTCAAATTAAAATCAAAATATTGTAATTAACAAATTGTTGTTGGCTAACGTCACCTACCTCACAGTGATTCGCAGCCCCTCTCTCTCTCTCTCTCTCAACCAAGTCTCGATCCACACGTGAATAAATTACCATATTAATTAGCCATGTGCTCGCTGTTTCGTGGAGTGAATACAGTAGCAATCAATTACCATACTAAGTAGTATGTGTGCTGTTGTCTATGTTATGTAGACTTAAAACTCTGAAGCGTTTTTTTTTATTGATGAGATTTTTACTGGGGCACTGCAGATCAACAGTGAGGCACGTGCCCCAGTGAAATATGTCTGGCGACGCCCCTGCTAAAGGCCTAGATGTTCATGTGTCCAAGGTAAGAAAGATTGTCTACAAGTGGTGAAAGCTCAGCACTGTTGCTACTCTCCCTAGGTGTGGTCATCCTGTAAATATGGCCACAAGAGCTTCTTTACAGAAAGTTCAGTGAAGTGAACAATAATCCTAGAGCATCAATTTAAAACTGACAAAAATCTTTGGAACATGCCAAGATTTTGTTGATTAATCAAACAATAATAAACTCAATAACCAAGAATGGAGGTCATGGGAGGACACCATGGAAGAAGCCACTGCTGTCAAAGACAAACATTGCAACTTGTATAGAGTTTGCAAAAGAGCACCTAGATGTTCCAAAACACTACTGGTAAAATGTTCCGTGGACAAATGAAACCAAAATTAAAAAAAAAAAAAAAATTAATCCCAACGGTGAAATGTGGTTTGAGGCTGCTTTGCTGTTTCACAGCCTGGCTCTATTGTTGTCATTGATGGAAAAATGAATTCCCTACTGTATCAGGACATTTTACAGGAAAACTTAAGACCGTCTATCTGCCAACTGAAGCAGAACAGAATGGTTCAAGCAGAGAAAAATACACCTTCTGGAGTGGCCCAGTCAGAGTCCTGACCTCAACCCAATTGAGATGCTGTGGCATGACCTCAAAAAAGCAATTCACTTAGACCTAGACTTCCTTTTTATTGTAATTCAAATTTGAACTTTACAGCACGGATAAGAACGAAATTTCGTTAAATAAGCTCATGGTAGTGCAGGATAAAAAAAAGCAATAAGGTGCATATATAATTAAATAAATATATACAAATAATATATATAAAATAAATAAATATATATAAATAAATAAATAGATTACTGTACAGATGAATATATTGCACTTTTTCACATGTGTCCACGTTATGGATGTATGCTATATTGTCTTTTTTATTCCAGCGAGTTAATCCATTTTGGGGGGAGTTGAGTGGATAATGTAATTATGATGCGTTCAAGAGTCTTACGGCCTGAGGGAAAAAGCTGTTACCGAACCTGGAGGTTCTGTTTCGGAGGCTGCGGAACCTCTTTCTAGAGTCCAGCAGTGAAAACAGTCCTTGGTGGGGTCTGTTTTCACGCTAGACATTCCAAGAATATTGCTGAAGTAAAGTTAAAGTGCCAATGATTGTCACACACACACTAGGTGTGGCGAAATTATTCTCTGCATTTGACCCATCACCCTTGATCAACCCATGGGAGGTGAGGGGAGCAGTGGGCAGCAGCGGTGCTGCGCCCGGGAATCATTTTTTGGTGATTTAACCCCCAATTCCAACCTTTAATGCTGAGTGCCAAGCGGGAGGTAATGGGTCCCATTTTTATAGTATTTGGTATGACTCGGCCGGGGTTTGAACTCACGACCTACCGATCTCAGGGCGGACACTAACCACTAGGCCACTGAGTAAGTAAAACATTTTTGTAAAGAAGAATGGAGGTCTGATCTTCAACAACAGCAAACATTTGGATGAGGTTATTGTTGCCAAAGGAGGGTCAAGCAGGTATTAAATACAAAGGTTCACATACTTTTTCCACACTGCACTATGACTGTTTACGTGGTGTGTTCAATAAAAACATTACAACATATTTTTTATGCAGCATTAGTACAATCAGACTGTGTTTGTCTATTTATCAAACTGAGATAAAAATCAGAACACATTGGATGTCCAGTTTATGCAGAAATCCAAATAACCCCAAAGGGTTCACACACATTTTTTGCAACTATATATATACAAGCTATTTAGATACACTGATAAAGTACCAATGTTTTAGGCATGCAGTCTGTCACTTGAAATGCCTGTGGTCATATCTGCACTAACAGCATAATAACAAAATAATCTAGTATTAAAATTTGAATCAATGTAGTAGACCTCATGACAAATGACTGGCTGAACGTCCAAAACATTCACCGCTGAAAGTAATCTTTTGAGCTGGGACTTGGTCATATTACAGTATATGTCGTCACATTGATGATTGATTAATAATAAATTATTACAGATCTGAAAAGCCCTTTGTATTGGCTTTAATTTGACCGACAAATTTGGGAGGTATATAAAAGTACTCACACTCAGAAACACAGTGCTTGATAGAATGTATTCCTGAATTCAATTTATTTATAACATGAGTTACAGTTATTTTTTTATTTTATTATTTTTTTTTTTGCTAAACAGCGTTTCTAATGCTATTGACTATTGTATATTTTTATTCTTGTTTTGCCAATGTTTACAATGGTAACATATGAACATAAACAAAACAAAGGAAGCAAGCAGACCCAGTAATTACCTTCCTACTCCTTTACAGACATTGAATTGGGCATGTTTAAGATGCTTTTTAATACAACTTTGTTTAGCATGATTACCATTTTATTTTGGACCTTGTTACCATTGAATTTTGACCTGAATCAACCCTATTGGTTCAACTGCACCGTCCCCAAATATATTGTTGATGCTTAAATTGATGCACTGTTCTTTAATATATTCATTACTTGAAGTGGCCCGCCACAAGCAAATTTAGGGCCCCCAAAGGTAAAAAAAAAAAAAATTTTAAATACTATTTTTTTTCACAGGCTTTAGTAGTTAGGAAGCATGCACACACAGCAAACTAGTCATACAAAGTTAGCGGCCAAACTTTGTTTCAACATAGTTTGGTGACTATATTCCTGTACGTAGAAAAATATTTGCTGTTTTTTGTCAATTTGGTTCCGTTAAAATCTAATTTGTTAAACATTTTTGCAAGTTTAGAATGATCGAAATGATCTTTTTCATTAGTCTGTCAATAGGATCGCCCATTGCATTAAGCTGGTGGAAAAAGAGCCAACCTGCCAAACTGTATTGGCCATTCAACACAATTACTATGTGTGTGCACTTCATGTGTGTAATTACATACTGTACTTACATGTGTGTGCTTAGTTTTACAATAACTTCATTATGGGGACTATCAAACAACCTCAAGTTGGGAGTTTTTCTGTTGCGATCCGTGTCTCGGATCTTCAAATATTATTGTTTATTTTTCCATCTTTGTTCTCATTCTCCGTCTGATCCGTTTATTTCCCGTTTAGTCCATCACCATGGTAACTTGTTAGTTTCAGCTGTTACTCCCGGTTCCTGCACACCTGTTCTCTGCTAATTACCTTTCCTTTATAAGCCAGCCTCTTCTGTTTATTCTTTCTGGGACTCTAATTTGCTCACATGCAACAAGTAACGTTAGGTATGTTTTTCTCGCTAGCTCATTAGCTAAGCCACTTTGTTGTCATCTTTAGCTCACATGCTAATCATCTTTGTTTTCATTTTTTGTGCCATCGTGCCAAATCTTAGTTCTTTATATTTCCTAGCTTTCACGCTAGCGTCTTTTGTTTCCCTTTTTATTAGCTCCAGTGTTTTTGTTCAGAGCTCACTTTTTGTTAATAAATTTGTTAGATCTTACCTTTGTTGTGTTCTTCGTTTGACGCATCCTCGAGGGAATCGAACCCGGTACCACGATGCCGAACCGGCGTTACATTTTCATCTTTAACTTAAAAGACTGCTTACTTCTGCTGAACTTGTTTTCAAAATTCAGGGAGGGCAGAATAATATATGTAATTAAACCAGGTGTGTACAGAATATGTGTGTGTTACATCGTGCAATAAAATAAGCAAAAACATTTTTTTTTTTTTAAATACTGTAATTTTCCTATTTTGGTTTCCAATTCCTGGTTTCCGCTATTCTACGGTCTGGGCGCTGGCTTCCTCACCTGTCCCATTGCCAACCAATTTTCCTGTCTTCTGCAACTCTGCCTTGCTTCTTTGTTTCGTGGTTACACTACTGCACAAGTTTTTTCTTTCTTTTTGTGCACTCCCTAGCTACACACGGTTTAGTTTTGTTTAATAAATTATTATATTACCTGCATGCCATATTGTGTCTCTGCACCCTAGGGTCTACAAAACCTTACAAATGTTTTTTCTTTATTAATATTTATAATATTTTTTTAATTATTTAAAATAAATACATGCTCTATATCCAATTATGCAAATTATACAATGTCATGTTGGCCGTGCCCCAGTCATCACAAATATTGCCAATCTGTGGGAAGCACTGAGGCTTTGACATCTCATTCAGCTTGTGAGAATGATAGAGTCAAAAGCAACGATAACGGCCAGTTTGTGTTTGAGTCTTCATTCTAAGTAGGGCAAAATATATCAAACTTTATGTATTCAAAAAAATCCCAAGTCTGAGAAAAACTAAAAACAAAAAAAAACTGCTCTCCCAGGCGGAATTAACGCTACCACAGAGCAGATGTTGTGAAGTGAGCAACTTTACTCCCAGACACTTTACGAGATGTGCGAGCAACATATGGCAGCACCCATGGGTCTTAACCTCCTGTCTTTAACAAAATCCTAGCTGTGGTCCAGAGCACAATATAGGTTACATAGAAAAGTACGAATATATAAGATTTACATTTGCTAAGTAAGGAACATCTTCATATTTATTTTTTCATTCTTTGATAATCGGCACTTAGCCAAATTTACCAACCTTGATTGAAAAGGCTACAGTTCAAATTGTGTGGGTTGTTTTTTTTTGATACAGAGTAGAAAGAGATCATGTGGCTAAACCTGTCTTGATAACTGTGTATAAGTATGACCTTCAATACGTGAGCGGGTTGCCTTTAGAAGTAGCAGATAATGTACCGTACATGTTCATTAGCTCATCAGTCAGGCTATCCCGGGGGTCGGCTACCCGCGGCTCTAGAGCCGCATTCGGCTCTTTAGCGCCGCCCTAGTGGCTCTCTGGATCTTTTTCAGAAATGTATGAAAAATGGAAAAAGATGAGGGGGAAAAAATGTAGTATTGTTTGTTTTAATATGGTTCCTGCAGGAAGACAAACATGACACAAACCTCCCTAATTGTTCTAAAGCACACTGGTTAATAAACTTGCTTCACTGATTCGAGAATTTGGCAAGCGACGTTTTGTCCTTCTAATTTTGGTGGTCCTTAAACTCACCGTAGTTTGTTTACATGCATACATTTCTCCGACTTTCTGAGACATGTTTTATGCCACTTCTTTTTCTGTCTCATTTTGTCCACCAAACTTTTAACGTTGTGCATGAACGCACAAAGGTGAGTTTTGTTGATGTTATTGACTTGTGGAGTGATAATCAGACATATTTGGTCACTGCATGACTGCAAGCTAATCAATGCTAACATGCTATTTAGGCTAGCTCTATGTACATATTGCATCATTATGCCTCATTTGTAACTGTATTTGAGCTCATTTGGTTTCCTTTAAGTCCTCTTAAATCAATTTAAATCTCATGACACACTATCTGTATATAACATGGATTTTAATTATTTGGGGCTCCAGACATATGTGTTTTTGAAATTTTGGTCCTTCACAATTTGTTTTGTTTTTAACCCCTCTTAACCCTGTAAGTAAATTGAAAATACACGCAACTTTGACACAAAACGCCGATCATTTGAGGCATCTAAGAAACCCCGCCCGGACATCCTGGATAGTCCCGCAAAACAGGACATGTCCGGGGAAAAGACGACATATAGTCAGTCTCGCCTTTCTGTTTTCTAGTGTATACAATGTCTAAGCATATGAAACTGTTTATTTGTAAAGCAACATATGGCTTGATCCGGACAGCCAGAGGTATCTAGGGATCTGAAGGGACTTGTCACATGTTTGTGTTCTTTTTTAACAGGCTTTGAAAGTGGTGTAGTATTGTTTTTATCTCTGCCACTCACCAAGTGTAGGAGATATTGTTAAGTTAATTATATTCGTTTTAGGGCTGCAACGATAAGTTGACCATAAAATTTGTTGCCAAAATGTACATTTGTCAATAATAGTCGTGACGTCATCACTCGTGTTTTTCCTGGCAGAAGTGAGTCCACACCGCCACTTGCAAAAACCGTCGTCAGTGATAACATGTAAAGTGTGAGAACATTTCTACTTATTCTTGTTAAAAACATGAATACTTTGCTCATTTTGCAAAGCAAACCTTGTTTTTATGGCAGTATATCTGTGATATACGAGTGTTTAATGCAGATGCATAAAGTGCCAAACCGAAGTAGATAAACAACCCAATAATAACCTCAAATCACTCGTCACAACACTCAAAAAAAAAAAGCAATAAATTAAAAAATAAGGCAAACAACCTGACTAAATCCTTTAAAAAAAATTACATTAACGACAAAATAGAGGAAAACACAATTAAGCCACGTGAGCTCTGGAAAATCTTCAACAACCTGCTTCCTGGATGCAGCCAGAAGCTTAAAACCAGACTCCCCAACATCAGCATCAAGGAGGGTGACTCCCTCAATACAGACAAAATGGAGGTAGCAAGCAGACTTAACACCTTTTTCACCAGCATAGCAACAACTGTAGTTAACAAGCTGTCCCATCACTCTGGTATGTTGGTGTAGAAAACATTAAAGCCTACTACAGAAAGATAGGAGTATTCAACAACTATTTAAAATTAGAAATGATCTCAGCTGACGAAGTGCTCAAAAAACTGAGCGCGCTCCACCCAAACAATATCCCTTCTAGATTCCTCAGGGACTCTGCCACCACCATTGCCCCAATCATCACAAACATAATAAATCTCTCAATTAAACAAGGCCAAGTACAAAAAGATTTCAAGATAGCAAGAGTAATTTTTAAAAAAGGAAACAAATTAAAACCTGGTAACTACCGACCTGTTTCTATTCTCAGTTCCATTTCGAAGGTAATGGAAAAAATTGTTTAGGAACAGGTCGATAGATACCTTGCCACTAAAAAACTCATGTACAAATTCCAATCTGGCTTCAGAACGAACCACTCCACTGACACATGCTTTCTCTATCTGACCGACCACATCAAACATGAGGTGGACGCAGGCAATACCTTCAGAAAGCCTTTGAGAACGTAAACCACGCTATACTATTGGATAAGCTCAGAGCAATTGGATTTGATAAAACCTCATTGAGCTGGATGCAATCTTACTTGGAGGGGAGGAAACAGGTGGTAGAAGTGAACGGCACCGTTTCCCCCTCCCCCCACTCGGCCCTGCTGGTATCCGGCAAGGACAAGTCACAGGTGGAAAAAAAATCCTCAGTGCCGAACTCTGTAGAATTTGCACCTGGCTCGCTGACAAAAAGCTATCCGTACACTTGGGTAAAACGGAATCGATCCTACTTGGGTCCCAAATCAACATTGAGAAAGTCAGTGAAGTCACTATAAAAGTGGAGGACATTGTTATCACCAGGAAAGATGAGGTCACCGACCTATGTTCCGTTCTAGAGGCTAATCTTTCCTGTGATAAAATGGCAATTATCAAGGTAATCAAAAAGTTCAATGAACAAACAATATTTCTCCATGGAATCTCCTCTCTGGTCAACAAAAGCACCATGAAGATTCTAGCGGGAACTCTCATTCAACCCTTTTTCGATTACGCTTGCACCTTCTGGTACCCCAGCACCTCTAAAACCCTCAAATCTAGACTCCAAACATCCCAAAACAAGCTAGTCAGGTTACTTCTAGACCCCCACCCCAGATCACACCTCACTCCAACCCATTTCTCCAAAGTGGGCTGGCTCCGGGTTGAGGACAGAGTAAAACAACTTGCACTGAGCCTATTCCATAAAATTCACTACACCTCCCTGATACCGAAGTACATGTCAAACTACTTCCTTAAAGTAAATGACCGCCATAACCACAACACCAAGGGGGCTCCACAAACCACGTTAAACCCAGATCCTGATCTAACAAAGGTCTTAACTCATTCTCTTTCTATGCCACATCAATGTGGAATGCACTCCCAAACAGGTGTAAAAGAAAGTGCATCTCTATCCTCCTTCAAAACCGCACTAAAAGAACACCTCCAGGCAACTACAACCCTAGATTAACCCCCTCTTCCCCCAACACATCCCATCTCACCGGATAGTTAATAATTATTAAAATGTAAATAATCAAATGTATATACTTGTTCTTATGCTTTCTGAGCTCACGATGTTCACTGCTCGCTGTACATATCCTACAAAGTCAGACCTACACTGTTACAATGTCCATTTCTCAGATGATATAATTGTTGATGACAGAAGTGTTGATAGCAACCAAACCTAACCCAATGCCCCCCCCCCACCCTGCCCCAACCCCCTCCACATCCCACACCCCGGATTGTAAAGAGTGTAAATAATTCAATGTTGATACTCTGATGATTAACTTGTGTGATGACTGTATTATGCTCAAATAGTATATATTTGTACCATGAATTGATTAACGTGGACCCCGACTAAAAAAGTTAAAAAACGTATTCGGGTGTTACCATTTAGTGGTCAATTGTACGGAATATGTACTGAACTGTGCAATCTACTAATAAAAGTTTCAATCAATCAACCAATCAATCAATGTTAATTATAATCAAAACATAAGAGATTATTTTTAATTGCTTCTGAGCGTAGTTTTAGGGGGATTGCACCAAAATTAAATCAATCTTTTACATTTACCTGTGGGCTAATAAAATGTGACTAAATGTTTAAATCAATACATTTCTGGATTCAAACTTGTGAATTGACTCTGGCAGTAATTGTCTCTCACTTTAGTCCCATATCATTTTACTGTATTACTATAATTAAAAAAAAAAGTGCTCATAAACGCCATAAAACACTAAGGAACTAACTAGTAGTATAAATTTGTACTAGTACAACTTTAGAAGCAATCATCATTAGTCAAATCGCCTTAGTTTAGATAGATGGATTTAAAAATGTTATTAATTACTGCTCTCTCATTTAGTTCATCCTCCAAAAAGCTACTTCTTTTAAAATGTATATGATTCAGAGATTATGTTTCACACACTGCATTATTTGACCAACACATTTTTCTCAAATACTGTATTGTAAACAGATATATCTGCATCCATTTCCCTGACCAAACAGTTTTGAGCGGTTTATTTCTAACAGAGCTCCACATTCTGCTGCAGACCAGATGTTTAGCATACAATAAACATTTAAACTACAGCATAGAGTAATAAATTGGTGCGAGCTTCATAATTGTTAACAATGTTGACACTTAAAACTACTGCGGAATACTTGTGGGGAAAAGCAACCTATACCCAATACTGCCATTTTTAATCAATCCTGCGCTGTATTTAGAAATAAATAAATAAATGTATACAATATATATAAAATTGTACCCTTAACCCCCCGTGAACACACTTTTAAATGTGCTAAATCATTTAAAGTATCAAGAATCAAAATGAAAAAGAAGCAGTTTTAAGCATGACGTGGTTTCAATTATATTGGACACAAGATAGCATCGCTTTCAGAGCTCAAATGTAAAGCATTATTGCAGCATTAGTTAACATTTGAAATATATTTGCAATATACACAGTGACGTGCAGTGAGGTTCATGGCTGGTGAGGCACTGAGTTCATCACAGTCAGATTAACAAACATGAACCCTAAAGAGTATCTTATTCACCATTTGATTGGCAGCAGTTAACGGGTTATGTTTAAAAGCTCATACCAGCATTCTTTACACATACACACTTTAGCACACAAAAAAGCACATTCAATGAAAAAAAATTTATTATGGTCTTACCTTTACTTATAAATAAAGTCCATGTGCCGCTCCTTCTGAACAAAAGCATCGATAACTTGTTTATAGAAGTCTTCCTTATCTTACTTCAGTTTTAAAAGTTTCTCTGTCTTGATAGAGTTCACTGTATGAAGCAAACCTTTTAGCTCCGGCGTTGGTCTTCCTTTAATTATTACCTGTTGCTTTGATTGAAAGTCCAGTTTAGAAGACTGTTTTATTTTTGATACCGGTATGTAACCCTCCACGTTAAAAGTCCAGAGGAGAGGAAACAATAAACGATCGATTCCGCTGCATTTGACTTGCTAACTGTAGCTTGTTGTCACTTATTCTGCAGCCAAGTAATCGCAAGAATGATCCCTGGGATCACTAGCGCCCTCTATCACCATGAGGCGGGAGAAAAGGTGCCTCACATAGTGCGTCTTTGCTGCTCTTTTATGATTGCTCGGCACAAGAAATACATTACACACATACAGTTGTTGACAAAATACACTGTACATTATATAGCTCAGCTAACTAAACTATGGAAATCCATCCATCCATCCATTTTCTACCGCTTATTCCCTTTCGGGGTCGCGGGGGGCGCTGGCGCCTATCTCAGCTACAATCGGAAATGTATAATATAATTCATATAGCAATACGGTCTCACTGCACAGCAGCCAGCAGTTAGCCGAGTCATTGCGCAATCAATGGTGAGGCTCAACTGGCTGCTGACTATTTGAACGGCAAATGTGAAAATTCATCGATTTTGAATAAAAAATAATCTAAAACTGGTGAAGTTAAATAGAAAATAACTTTATAAAGTATAATCACTGGATACATATAACAATTACATTTTTTTTTTTCCATGATGGCTCGTGAGGCACTGCTTTACCTGCCTCCCCTGACTGCAAGTCACTGAATATAAACATATGTTTTCTGCATATTGTCCATTAATTATCGTATTGTTACAAATGTATGCCGTTAATGTGTAGCATATCAAAATCATTTTGTTGTTTCTCAAAATGGCGACTTTATTTCCTCTGCAGTTTGTGACATGGATAAACTTAAAGAAGGTGACGAGGGTGGAACTAATGAATCCCTCTAGGATTGAGCAACCTTTTTAAAAACTTGCAGAAAAAGTTGTATTGTTTTGACGCTAATTTTGGTTGGTTGGTTGGTGGAAGTTTATTTCGAACATGTACACAGTTTCAGTATGATACATATTTTCCATTTCTCATTACAACTTAGGAAGAAGCAAAACCTATTTACCTACATATATATAATTTACTACTAACACATATTTACTTGATATTCTCAATTTCTAACACAATTTACCAAAAGGATTTGTAAATACGACAGTACTAGTAATAAATAGTTAAGACAGTTATGATTCACCAAAAAGGGGCTGTTTGCAACATTTACACAGTTGCCTAGAACAGTGGTTCTCAACCTTTTTTCAGTGATGTACCCCCTGTGCACATTTTTTTAATTCAAGTACCCCCTAATCAGAGCAAAGCATTTTTGATTGAAAAAAAAGATAAAAAAGTAAAGTACAGCACTATGTCATCAGTTTCTGATTTATTAAATTGTATAACAGTGCAAAATATTGGTCATTTGTAGTGATCTTTCTTGAACTATTTGGAAAAAAAAGATGTAAAAATAACTAAAAACTTTTCGAAAAATAAACAAGTGATTCAATTATAAATAAAGATTTCTACACATAGAAGTAATCATCAACCTAAAGTGCCCTCTTTGGGGATTGTAATAGAGATCCATCTGGATTCATGAACTTAATTCTAAACATTTCTTCACAAAAAAATAAATCTTTAACATCAATATTTATGGAACATGTCCACAAAAAAATCTAGCTGTCAACACTGAGTATTGCATTGTTGCATTTCTTTTCACAGTTGATGAACTTATATTCATATTTTGTTGAAGTATTATTCAATAAATATATTTATAAAGGATTTTTGAATTGTTGCTATTTTTAGAATATTTAAAAAAAAAATCTCACGTACCCCTTGGCATACCTTCAAGTACCCCCAGGGGTACGCGTACCCCCATTTGAGAACCACTGGCCTAGAGGGCGCCAACTTTCCAATGTATTTTACACAATACAGGATATCCCGGCCTCTTACGGCTTCTCATTCGTAAAGACGTTATTACGCATGTAAATAACACAGGCTTGCAAATTAGCTTTAAGTGTAGTTAGCCAATAATAGCAATTTGGATAGTTAGCGTCAGCTGTCACTGAATGTACATTCTATTATAACAACAACATGACTAAAAATTGTTCGTTGCTGCTTACTGCGCCTATGTGTTGACAAGACCGGGTGAATGAATGCCGTAAACTGTGGTGAGTCTTTTGTCCGTTGCTTATTTTCTGTACTCTTTGGCACACCATATTTACTCTGTCTCTCATCCACAGTATGGAGCGCAGCTGGTGCAAAGCAGGAGCAAACACCTGAAATTGATTAATGGGGTCTATTTAACCTGGGTGCTGACGCCATGCGAGCGCCGGAACTTTGTGTCTCACCACCGTATTGCTCGCATGCGTACGCTCCTTCGGCTCACTTGCAAACCTTTGTTTGACTTGTGCTCCTCGCCAGGTTTGATTGTATCTCTAGCCTTGTCTAGCTCTTTTAGTTTGTTGTTGTTACTTCTTTCTAGAAGTGTTTTTTCCCCCTAGCCTCGTCTAGCGTTTTATGTTTATACTTAGCATTTTTGGTTTGCTTTTTCCATATAGTATTTTCCTGGCTGTGTCCAGCGCTTTTGGTTAGTTTTTTTGGTAGCAACTATTTCAGTTCGTTCATGGTGTGTTTTGTGCTCCACCATCGCCTTGTGTTATAAAGATATATTTGGCAACCTTACGTCCAAATAAAGACGAACTTTGTTTGCTACCATCTACGTCTCTGCATCCTTGGGGTCCACGCACTTCTACACCTAACAGTAAACACCAGTCATTTGATTCAGGACAGTGAAATTTTGTATCACATAAACTTTGTTATTGTGAAAATTAGAGACAATTATCCGAAAAATGTGTTCTGTCTCACCACTAACGGTAACATAAGCTAGCTGGTAGTCTTCTTGTTATATATTTTGCTTAAAAAAATATTACAGTGAGGAAGTTGCATACAGCACCTTGAATGAGATAATATCTTATTTTCAATAAATTCAATAATTTTGTCGCAATTCTTCTTCCTTGTATTTTGTAAACACTTTAAGTTTGAATAGCCGTTTGAACTGAATTATATTAGTACATTGTTAGACTTCTGTGCTTAATCCATTACATCATTTAATTCCACATAGTGATACACTCAAGGTCTTAAGTGTTGTATGTGCATGCAAAGGTATTACATCTCTAGGATTATACTTATCCTCTTTTGCTAAGAATAATTGTTGTACATTTTTGGGTAGCAGGTTATAGGTTGCTTTGTGCAGAATTTTAGCAATTTGCAAATGCACCAAATTGTTGCATTTTCATGTCTTGCATGCTCTTGCACATGGTCCTCACTCTCTCCCCACAGTGTGGTGTGCTGCAGGCTCTAGGCCTCAGGCCACACCTGACACCAATTAGTGGGCCACTCTTTAACAGTTCCAGTTCGGCTGTGTGTCCCTGGATCTTTTGTTTGCCAGGCTGACTTTACCATGCTCACAGCTCTTCCAAGACGACTTCCATGCTACTCTCCGGCTCTCGAGGTCTGCTCTAGTTTACTTCCTAGCTTTTTGCCTTGTGTCCTAGTTTGTTGGTTGTTTGTTTTCCTACCTTTTTCCATGGTGCACTAGTTTTTTGCCACCATTGCTTTTGTTAGAACCTGTTGTAATTTTTGACCTAGACAATAAAGAGATGGATGAACTGTATGCTGGCTTTTCCCTCTGTATCTTGGGCCTGCACCTCACAACCTTAACAGAAAAGATCCAGTCATTTGGATGGATCCAGTAAAGATGATTGATTGATTGATTGATTGATTGATACTTTTATTAATAGATTGCACAGTTCAGTACATATTCCCTACAATTGACCACTAAATGGTAACACCCAAATAAGTTTTTCAACTTGTTTAAGTAGGGGTCCACGTTAATCAATTCATGGTACAAATATATACTATCAGCATAATACAGTCATCACACAGGTTAATCATCATAGTATATACAATTAATTATTTACATTATTTAAAATCCGGGGGATGGGATGAGGAGCTTTGGTCGATATCAGTACTTCAGTCATCAACAATTGCATCAACAGAGAAATGGACATTGAAACAGTGTAGGTCTTACTTAGTTGGATATGCACAGTGAGCAGAGAACATAGTGAGTTCAGAGAGCATAAGAGCAAGTAAATACATTAGAAGTACATTTGATTATTTACATTAGGTTATTTATAATCCGGGGAGAAGGGATGTAAATGGAGGAAGGTATTAGTAAAGGGTTGAAGTTGCCTGGAGGTGTTGTTTTAGAGCGGTTTTGAAGGAATATAGAGATGTGATACCCTTGAGGTCAGCTTTGCATGACTAGGCGCGACGTATAAACCAACAAGTGGACCAGCTCTCGGCAGGGGCCTACAGGGCCGGTTTGAATGTCAGGATGCTATGACTGAGCACCTCCACAGCCAGACACCCTCTGTCGACCCAAGCGGTTCTCTGTCAACATGGACAATGTGAGACAGTTTTTGACCCAAATACGAGCTTTATTTTGAATTACACTCCTTAGTTTTTACTTCAGAGTGAGCTGATGTGGCATTCATGATTTCTCACCTGTCTGGTCCAGCGGGTGCCTGGAATGGAATTGACAGACCGTCATCAGTTCCTCCTGTGCCTCGTTCTCCAAGGCCCTGAGACAGATATACTGGTGAGGTCTTCCGGGCAGAGAGGCGGGGCGATCCCTGTTTTTTTTTTAAAGCACTCGACATGAATTCCGCACCATGGCTGCCAACTGTGACTGGGGTCCGACGGCACTCCTGACCTCGTTATTCCTCGGGCTCGCTGACAACATCCATCATTTTATGATTCCGTTGACCCTGCCGACAAACATCAATAATCTCATCGAACTGGTGGTACTGATTGACATTTGCCTCCAGAAAGAAAGGAGTGATCGATGACAGTGGCGTTCCACTTCAAGCAGCCCGCCAGCCCTGATCGCCTTTATGGGACAACTCACTCCGTAGAACGCATTGCTTCGGACTTTGTCACAGGGTTACCCCCCGACGACAGCAATGACACTATTCTGACTATCCTAAACTGTTCTTTTGAAGATGGCCCACTTCATAGCCATACCCAAGCTGCCCTCAGCCCTGGAGACAGCCCAACTGATTGTGTGCCACGTGTTCCATGGCATCCCCACTGATGTGGTACCAGACAGAGGCTCCCGGTTTTCCTAGACTGTATGGAATTTCTGCAAGACTCCGGGCGCCTCCCCAAGCCTGTCCTACGGGTATCATCCTCAGAGCAATGGGCAGACAGAGTGTGCATTCAATGCGTGTGCCATTTACAAACCTCAACTTTGTTTGAGAACCTTCCCTGGATTGATTTTGCCCACAATTCCTTCATTAGATCCGCCACTGGTCTATCACCTTTCCATGTAGCCTATGGCTTCCAGCCCCCAATTTTTCTTTTGATGGAATTGGACTCTAATGTTCCTTCTGTGATAGCACACTGACGCCAAGCATGTGTTATGTGGCATTACACAAAGGCCGCATTGACTAAGACGTCGGTTAGGAACCAGTGGCTAGCCAATTGCCTTCGCACACTTGCACCACACTACCAGTTGGGATAAGCAGTGCGGTTATCCTCCCGTGACATGCCACTGGCAACAAACTCTAAGATGCTGGCTCCCAGATTTGTCTGCTTTTCCCCATCAACAGGATCATAATTGGAATTAGATACATAAATGTGAGATTAGTTTTTTAATGTAAACAAACATTTAACCCTTTCATTTTAACATTTAATTATTTAGTTAATTGTTGATCACATTATTTCATGATTATATTAATTCCCTGATTTATCTATTTAATGAACCAGTATTGCAGTATTTCATGAATTTATTTTATCCGACAAATTCAGTGGGTGGGGCAAACCGGAATGTAGTTAAATTATTAATTTCATTTGAACCATGGAACTTTGGAAGTTTTGGTGTGTAAGGATGTTACTTGTGCTTTTTTGGGGTTGGTGGTAGATATTTTAATTTATATTTTTCAGACAAAAAGATATAAGCAGCATTTACAAAACTTTAGAAGAAAAATATATTTTTTCCATACATCAGCTGGACCGGACTATAAGCCGCAGATATATATGTTGTGAAATTAGTTATTTACACAGAGATATTTTTAAATGTTTATTTACATTCATTAGTCATCGTCATGGACCCAGTACCTAGCTTTCCAATCAGCTAAATCGACTCAATAACTCCACTGTTACGTTTTGGTGACTTTACTGAGGAATTTGTGAAACTGAAAAATATACAAAAAGAATGCCATTGTAAGTTAATAATAGTAACATAGACACATGTAAACGTATTAGCATATTAGCTAAAGCTAAAAACACTAGATTGATAGAATTACAATACTCATGCAGACATCACACATGAGATGGTTTAGTAAGTAATAATTGTTTTAGTTATATTGTAAAACTTACAAACCTGGTTTGGAGTGCTAAATAGGAATATCACTCAGTTTACGGCATTAACGTACATTTTCAACCTGCACATATGAGAACACTCTTTCAGACATCGCACATGAAACTGTTTAAAAAATAGGAATTGTTTTAGTTAAACTGTGAAACTTACAAACATTGCTTGGAATGATAAATGAAGAGTCCTTTTTTTCTTTGTCATGAAAAAAAGACGTTTTTGTCATCAAAAAGGGACGTTTTTGTGGTTGGTGCACTAATTGTAAGTGTATATTGTGTTTTTTATGTTGATTTAATAAAAAATAAAAAAAAGTATTTAATTTTTTAAAATAAAAATTAATAAAAAAAATATTCGGGGCTTGGTGGTTGCTTTAGAGCAAAAATGCTATGGACGCTTGTTTCCAGTTTGCGGCATCAAAAGAGCAAGTACATTTTCAACCTCCTAACTTGCAGTGAGCAAATTCGTCCAAAATAAGGCGTCATAGCACACACAAATAACACCATTTCAGGCCTCCGTGTGGGTTTAATGCAAACTATTGACCACAAAACATTATGGCCATCAGCAAAAAAAAAAAATAAAAAAAAATAAACTATAACAAGTCTAGTGGAAGTCTTGTGTTTTATTAGATATGCTGTTTACAGTGTGCTGCTAATTATTTGCAATGTAAAGGTGCATTTTGTTACCATGAATAAATAGTTTATTTTCTGTGTACACATTGAAATATGATGGAAATCAATGCCAAAAAACGTTTTGGTAATAACTTGGACCACATCCGGTCCAAAAGATGGTCCAAATATAATATTTGGGTAACGCATATTTGAGCCGTATGTGAACTTATCTGCTGCTTTGGAACATATTTGGCCCAAAGCTATTTCAGATCTGGCAAATGAGTTCGTATCAGATTAATTCCGAGGTGCAAAAAGACATGGGCCCAAATGTAAAACGGATCCGCACCAAATTTTTTGTTCATCCATCCAATATCTCGTACAGTTAGATGTTTTTATCAAAAGACTTTGACAAAAAAAAGGAGAACTGGGACTTTTATATTTTAAAACATGAATGGTAACATTTCATGTTCTTTTTTTTCTTTTTTTTTTACAATACATATTTTCACTTCAGCAGCTATTGAAGTGGTACATAAGTAATGTGTCATTAAATAGAAGCATAAGGGCTAAACTGAACACTTATAAAAAATAAAGATATTTTAAGAAAATAATATTTGACCTTTTGATGAGTTAATGTATCACCTGTTGGAGAAATTTGTAGTGTCACAATCAAAGCTTAATGTCACTACAAATTTCACATTATGTTTATGTTTACCAACTTGAATAAACAGAGTGTTTTAAAAACAAAACAACAAGAGAGCAGAGCTGCTAAGAAGTAGAGTAGCTAAGCCAGCAAGTACCTCTGAGACATGATAGTACACATGTAGGTTCCTCGTCGGACAAAAACAATCACCGTACTTTCCCAATTCCTCCTTTTTTACAGAAAAATATATTTGCGATAAAAAGGCATATTTGGAGTAACCTGACTCTCACCAAATCTTTGTTGTTCACTGAGCTCCACACAAGGATCTCGGATTTCTCAATAAGAGATGTATTTCAGATACACCAGTTGTCCGTTATCTTGTATGACGTGCTACTTCAACCACTCACATCCAAATCAACCCGTGACGCTGAGAGCGACGCTGGGAAATCCAAAACAGAACAGCTGACATATTGGATAACGATAGAGCGAAAAGTTCTCTGTTCATCTTTTTAAGAATTAATATTTGATAGATTCGACAAAACAGTTGCAATAGCAGAATTAATGTCAGCACACGACTCCTCGCTGCATGCCGCCAATGTTGTTTGTATCAAACAGTCGCTTCGGCGCTACGTCACATCTATGAAATCCTGCCCGGCGATCCGTATTGGTTCATTATTTGTTGCTATCTTGAAGGAGTTTACAATGCCCTCGAGCTCAGATCCTTGTGTGTAACTCAGCGGACTACAAGGGTCTGGCGAGAGTCAGGTTATATTTGGAGTCCCGATTGCCAGAAACTCGGCAGTTAACTCTAGCTAGCTAGTTGCCACTAAACTGAGGCAGAGTGACTGACAGTCAAGGCAAAGCTAATTCCCAGACGGCAGAAAAGTCTATCTGCAATGAGTTTGACAGTTGAGCTATCAGGCATGCTTGTAAAGATTAGCTCAGACCAATTTTTGCCAAATTGTGGTACGCAAAAATAATCACTTGATTAAAGTACCGTGTTTTATTTCGCTAGGTTCAAAATGTAATGTTATAGCGGCCAAACATATTCAATATAGTCTTAAATGAATAGTTAGGTCTACTACGCTACCGTATTTTAATGTTGGTCATTATAGTGGTACTTGGGGTGCCAAGTTTTTTCTGAGGTGGTACTTGGTGGAAAAAAGTTTCAGAACCAATCATTCAATAGACTTTTTTGATATTTAACGGACATTTTTTTTATTCCCACAGTAAAAAAAATAAAAATACGGGACGCCTTCTTTTGTTTCCAAATACGGGACGATTCCGTTGGGACGGTTGGTAACCTTGTCTGGCGACCCTCAAAAGCGAATTGAGACAAATCTCGCAACTTTGGTAACCGTTTCACAGGCAGTCAAGTTGACAACCTTGCATGACAAAGAGGAGACCCACACCCCTCTGTGTTCAGACTGCATACTGTATGTTCATGTGCAAACTGCGGCTGTTTCCGCCTTGATTTGCACAGGCAGATGTAAATGTTTCTTCGCTGTTACGCTAAAATAAATCACTGCAATGTCTCATTGGTATTGTTCATGTTAATGAACCAGTCAGTAGATTCGGTTCCTTGGTGAATGTCACAACCTTTCAGTCTTCTGATCAAATGTGTTACTCTTACATTTAATAATGCAGACCAAAATGTAACTCAATATAAAGAAAAACAACAACTAAGAATCAATATTTGAATCAATACTTAATCAATCACATTGACATCCCACTGGGTTGTGAGTTTTCTCCTTGCCCTTATGTGGGCTCTGATGAAACGAGGATGTCATTGCGGTTTGTGCAGCCCTTTGAGACACTTGTGATTTAGGGCTATATAAATATACACTGATTGATTGATTGAATAGTAAAACGTTAATTTGTATTTTTTTCTCAACTCACATATTGCCACTTCTTTGCAACACTGTTTATGTCAGTGGTCCCCAACCTTTTTGTTGCTGCGGACCGGTCAACACTTGAAAATGTGTCCCACGGGGGTGGCGCGTTTTACAATCATCAATCAATCAATCAATGTTTACTTATATAGCCCTAAATCACTAGCGTCTCAAAGGGCTGCACATACCACAACACAAACCACTACGACATCCTCGGTAGGCCCACATAAGGGCAAGGAAAACTCACACCCGGTGGGACGTCGGTGACAATGATGACTATGAGAACCTTGGAGAGGACGAAAGCAATGGATGTCGAGCGGGTCTAACATGATACTGTGAAAGTTCAATCCATAGTGGATCCAACACAGCCGCGAGAGTCCAGTCCAAAGCGGATCCAACACAGCAGCGAGAGTCCAGTCCACAGCGGGGCCCGCAGGAAACCATCCCAAGCGGAGGCGGATCAGCAGCGCAGAGATGTCCCAAGCCGATACACAGGCAAGGGGTCCATCCTGGGTCCCAACTCTGGACGAGCGGTCCATCCTGGGTCCCGACTATGGACAGCCAGTACGTCATCCATGGCCATCGGACCGGACCCCCTCCACAAGGGAGAGTGGGACATAGGAGAAAAAAAAAAGAAACGACAGATCAACTGGTCTAAAAAGGGAGTATATCCCTGCAGACTGTATTGACCTATATTGACATATAATGTGTATATTGTGTTTTTTATATTGATTTAATAATAAAAAATAAAAAAATACATCTTTTTTTTTGTCATGAAAAAGGGAGGTTTTTTGGGTTGGTGCTCTAATTGTAAGTGTATCTTGTGTTTTTTATGTTAAATAATAAAAAAATAAATTAAAAAAATTTGGGACCGCTGCTTTAGGATATCACAATATTGTGTAACGTATTGCCAGATTTAGTGTTGTGGCGTGATGGTGAATCAATTAAGCAGATGTAAATCTGCACATGCATAGGTGAAAAAACAATTCAAGTCAAAATAGGAAAAGTTACTGAGACGGGATAAATTGCAAGGGCCCGAATCATTTTCTCGGTTAGGCTGAATTTGCGTCGGGAGGGGTCAGATTCAATGTTTACAAATAAATATTATATGTATCTATTCAATTGTTGTAGTGTCAATGAAACTAGTGGTATTTGCACACAGGGTCAAGCCGTTGAACGTCGGCCTCGAGGATGCCAACCAATCAAATAGGGAGCACAACCATTGAAAGATAACAGAAATAACAACCACTGACCTGATTTAGCAGTTAGTACATGTTTGCTGTATCCCACTTTAGTTTCATTCAAAACCGTAACAACACAACTTGGCACACTATTAATAGTCTGTTGAAACTTTGTAAGAAAAATAAAATATATAACAAAAAAAAAACGTAATGGCACATTAATTTTTGAAAAGAAATAACAAAAAGGACGGAGTAAATAAAGAGTTGAGGCGAAAAACGAACAGGAGCTAAAAAAAACAAGTATAAGTAGTATTTTTTTAAATTATTTACTTTTATCATTATTGTGGTTGCATTGATAAACAGACACGTTTAACAATAAAGGTGAGAAAAAGTTCTGATGTCAAATAAATTTAGTGTAATGGAAAGGTTGTTTTTATTACAAATTTTCACTGAGTAGAAATGATTGCAGCTGTGCATTTAGAGCATAAGTGTTTTTTTTATTAACACAAAGAAGTGGTTACATTAGGAAATAATGGCATTAAATATATTTGCATTAGAATCCCAGAATTTCCCTCAAAGGGTGTTACGAACTCGGTGCTTCTCAAATATTTTCCGTTACGCCCCCCCCCCCTTGGAAGAAGAAAACATTTGCGTCTTCTCCACCATGACTATAAATAGTATCATTTGCCTATGAAATTGTTACAACTATACCTCTGCATAACATTGTAAACATAACAACATTAAAGGAAACAACTTCCCTATCTCCCACAGCTGGCACGTGCACACATAGGGCCCTATGGGTGCTTGAGCCCCTGCCCTTTTTTGCCTCGTCTTAAAATGTGCCCTCTGCCTGTGTGTGTGTGTGTGTTTTATTTTTTTTTCTTTTTCTTTAAACAACATTCATAAATTCCTGTTAGGAATGTAAAAAAACAAAACAAAACAAAAAAACAGCGGTACAAAAACTCCACGTTTTCTTGTAATACCGGGTTGTTTGAGCCTGCGCTTCCGCCAGAGAGAGAGAGAGAGAGAGAGGGCGAGTTTGTGAGTAAGTGAGATTAGAGAGAGCCAACTCCGCCCCTGAGGAGACGTGACAGTGGAGCAACTTGAACCTGTGAGTTATGGTCCAGTCGCCGTCCACTTATTCAGCATCTAATATGGGTCATATTTCAGAAAAATGCTGTATTATTCTATTATTCAATGTGTCAGCTTCTGTTTTTGCCGGACGTCGGAGCGCAGCGCATCAATTGAGCACGGCACATCAATTCCGCACAGAGCAGAGCGGATGCACTGTTTTTACGGTTGATCACATTTCTCTCACAGTAGAGGTTTAGATATAAAGTTGTATTGCGTTTCAGTTGTTTAGTCTGAGCATTAAGAGAGAAAGACCATAAGTTACAACTTGATGGTGTTTTCATCAAGTTAAGGGAAGAAGGACAGATTTTCACAATTCAGTTTTTTCCATTTGGGTATTTTTAAAAAAAAAATTTTCGAAGTTCATTTTGGACTGTTCAATGTTCAATATTAAAGTGTTTACCTTTAACAATAAATAGCCTAATAAAAAAACTGTGTTTTGTTGCTTTTCATGTCTTCCAGGCCTATGATAATGTGAATTAACTCATTATAACAATAATTTGTTGACACAAAAGAAATGGCAATCACTTTTACCTATAAAGAACACACAGATAAGTAGTTAGCTTCCTATTAGCAAATTTATTTTTACATTAATTTCCATATTGTGTAAAGGACCAAAAAAAAATGTCTTGCCTTTTTCTGACTTTGAGCCCTGCCCCTCTATAATCATGTGCACGTCCCTGTCCCACAGTGTTTACAGTGAAGCCAAGTACTACATACGCATTATCATATTCTGGTACGGCAAAAAAGAATGCTGCCTGAGGTCACCTACAAATGTTGCTTGGAATGATGAATGAAGAATCCTTTAGAGCAGAACGCTATGAACTGTTATACTTCTGGTTCAAGGCACGGAACTAGCTGTATATGTTCAACCCGCAGCACCTGCAGTGAGCGAACCCCTCTAAAAGATGGCGCCAGAGTACAAAAAATAAGACCTTTTCAGTGTATTTGTCAGTGTTCAATGGAAAGTATTTCTTGAATCCATAAATTAGTCCCAATTAGGCCACAATACCCAGCAATATGTTTGGAGGAAAAAAGTTGAGGCCTTTAATCCCAAAAACACCATTCCTACCATCAAGTATTGTGCTGGTAGTATTATGCTCTGGGCCTGTTTTGCTACCAATGGGACTAGTGTCTTAAGGAGAGTAAATGGAAAAATGTGAATTGAGGATTAACTCCAAATTCTTTAGAAAAACCTAAAATCATCAGCCCGGAGGTTGAGTCTTGGGCACAGTTGGGTGTTCCAGCAGGACAATGACCCCAAACACATGTCATAAGTGGTAAAGGAATGGCTAAATCAGGCTAGAATGGCCTTCCCAAAGTCCTGACTTAAACGTGTGGACAATACTGAAGGAAAAAAGTATTTGTCAGAAAACCAACAACGTTAGCTGAACTGCACCAATTTTGCCAAGAGGAGTGGTCAAAAATTCAACCAGAAGCTTGTGGATGGCTACCAAAAGTGCCTTATTGCAGTGAAACTTGCCAAAGGACATGTAACCAAATATGAACATCGCTGTGTGTATACTTTTGATCAAGCAGATTTTGTCACATTTTCAGTAGACCTATTATAGATTCATAAAAGAACCAAACTTCATGAATGTTTTTTGTGACAAACATGTGTCCCAATCACTCCAAAAATTGCATTATTGGCTTTATTTTAACAAAAAATCGTACGGTACATTAAACATATGTTTATTATTGCAAGTTTGTCCTAAAATAGTGAACATACAAGGCAACTTGTATTTTAGTAGTAAGTAAGCAAACAAAGGCTCTTAATTTATCCATCCATCCATTTTCTACCGCTTATTCCCTTTTGGGGTGGCGGGGGGTGCTGGCGCCTATCTCAGCTACAATTGGGCGGAAGGCGGGGTACACCCTGGACAAATCGCCACCTCATCGCAGGGCCAACACAGATAGACAGACAACATTCACACTCACGTTCACATAATAGGGCCAATTTAGTGTTGCCAATCTACCTATCCCCAGGTGCATGTCTTTGGAAGTGGGAGGAAGCCGGAGTACCCGGAGGGAACCCACGCATTCACAGGGGGAACATGCAAACTCCACACAGAAAGATTCCGAGCCTGGATTTGAACCCAGGACTGCAGGAACTCCGTATTGTGAGGCAGACGCACTAACCCCTCTTCCACCGTGAAGCCCGGCTCTTAATTTAGCTGCTGACATATGCAGTAACATATTGTGTCATTTTCCATTTGTGGAAGTCTGCTGCTTCCGGGTTCTCGGGACCACCAAGGACTGACATGACAAGCTTTCAAAGTTCAACAGGATTTATTTTCCAATAATCTTTTTCTGCTTTACAGCAATTGTCTCCCTTCTGCACTGTCACTCTCTGCCTTTCGGCATTGTCGTCTGTCCAAACTCAACCCCCGCCGCCTCCCGACTGCGGCTTTTTAACAGAACGACAGGTGATTAGAGCGGGGGTTGCATTGTGTCAGTAAGCGCCTAAACCCCGGCCAATTTATGCCCAAAATTACGGGGTGCGAGAAGTGCGTACTTACAGCTACCTCTACCCTATGCTTTTGGCCCTCATACCAAATTTCTATTGGAACCATAGGGTACTCGTGCACATCCCCATGCACACACCTAATTTTCAGCCGTGTTGCATGCCTCAAAGCCCCGGGTCGAACCAGGTTGTGGTGGATCATGGTCTGCCCGCAGCCTGAATCCACCATTGCCCGGTATGTACTCCCTTGTATCATTACCTTGATACCGTACGTCTCACCTGGGTCGGGGGAGGGCACTGAAGGGCCGGCCACCACGGCCACGCGCCCCACCTCCACCTGCTGAGGTTCCTGACGTGCGCGACCGGGCCGCCCACACCTCCAGCACACCTGCCCAGGCGTTTGAGGGGCCGTCTGCGCGGGAGATGTTCTGGGGACAGCAGCCGGGACCTGCGGGGAAAAACAGAAGGGTGGTCACGCGGGTTATGGTGGGGAATGTGTACTGTTCTCTCCTTTTGCCGTGCGCTCCATCCGTGCGTAATTGGTGCAGGTTGCTCCTCGCGGTGGACGGCCAGGTGGCCCTCAGCGAGGGTCACCTCAGCTGCCAGGTCACGTGGCTGGTGGTACCAGACCCAGTCGGCCGTCTTCTTGGGGATCGCCTCCAAGAACTGCTCCCGGATGACCTGGTCCACCTCCTCTCCTGGCTGCAGCCAGCGCGTCGCTGCCTCTTGAAGTTGCTGGCCAAAGGTGAATGGCCGGTCCTCCTTTCCCAGACGCATGGACCGGAACCGGCGTCGGTAGTCTTCGGCGGTGCCTCCCGTCCGGTCCAGCACCGCCCTCCTCAGGTCTGTGAAGCGCACCCTGGATGCCGCTGGCAGGCTGAGCGCTGCCCGCTGCGCCTCCCCCGTCAGGAGCGGCAAGAGCCGCACGCCCCACTCTTCCTCCGGCCAAGCACACGCTTTTGCCGTGGCCGAAAAAATGTCCAAAAATGAATGGGGATCTTCTTTTTCCCCCATGCGGTGCATGACGACGGCCGCTGGCTCCGGCCTTGCGCCGCCCATCCTGTCCACAAACAGCCGCAGTATCTGGCTCTGTTGGCGGCTGCTCGCTGCCACCTCTGTGAGCACACTCGCGAGACCCATCCAGGAGACGTCTTCCCCTGTCTCCGGTGGTCCGGCTAAGTTGGGCGCCAATTTGTGGAAGTCTGCTGCTTCCGGGTTCTCGGGACCACCAAGGACTGACATGACAAGCTTTCAAAGTTCAACACGATTTATTTTCCAATAATCTTTTTCTGCTTTACAGCAATTGTCTCCCTTCTGCACTGTCACTCTCTGCCTTTCGGCATTGTCGTCTGTCCAAACTCAACCGCTGCCGCCTCCCGGCTGCGGCCTTTTAACAGAACGACAGTTGATTAGATGAACACTTTCAGCTGTCATCCACTCACCTGTCGCCAACCTCGAAGCCGGCCCTGCCACACCCCGCTTCCCCGCAGGCCACGCCCACCACACCATTCTATTATTTTGTCCAAATTATATAGGACAAGTGGTAGAAAATTAATTATTAATATACTTACTGTTAATATCTGTTTAATTTCTGTTTTAACATGTTCTATCTAAACTTCTGTTAAAATGTAATAATCACTTATTCTTCTGTTCTTTGGATGCTTTACATTAGTTTTGGATGATACCACACATTTGGGTATCAGTCCGATACCAAGTAGTTACAGGATCATACATTAATCATATTCAAAGTCCTTATGTGTCCAGGGACATATTTCCCGAGTTTATAAACATAATATGAACTTAAAAAAAAAACTAAAAAAGATTTTGTGATGCTAAAAAATATTGTTGTAATCATAGTAGTATCGACTAGATACACTGCTGGAATTGGTATCATTACAGTGGATGTCAGGTGTAGATCCACCAATGGCATTTGTTTACATTTTGACACGGGTGAGCTTACAGTGTGTAGTGAAGCATATTTAGCTATTCCTCGTCCTGCAGGGATGATACTTGTAAGAAACGCGCTTTTTTTGTCGCCATAGAGGCGAGGATTAGTGATTTAGAAGTAGCTAAACATTGCCGACTGCGGACAGACTTTATCCACTAGCTAGCTAGCCATGTCTTAAAGCGCCTCTTCCCGCGGGCGTTTTAGTGTTTTATCGTTAGTTTTAAGCCAACATGTATCCTTTTTAGAGGCGGTATAGTACAGAATATTATTCATTAATATCACAATACTATACTTGTACCGGTATACCGTACATCCCTACTACAGACATAAACTATAGCTGTGATTCCATTACCCTTAGAAATGCGCAAAACCTAAGTACCGCAATAAGAAACTGGTAATGGGAACACCCGTATTTCGAAAAACCTCTCAAATATCGCTAAAACATGTTTACACTCTCATGAGGTGGTTTTTCATTTGTTTTGATTAGGGCTGGTTATTATTTGCTCGCATAAATACAATTTTCTAAAGAAAATACCCAATTATTTAGGTAAAAATAGAATTTGGTAGTCAGAATGTCTTACAGGAAACATTTTTAAAATGTTTTACTGAATGGCAAGTCATTGATTTGCTCAAAACGTGGTGAAAATAAGTATAGTAAGAATTAAGTACACATTTTGAAAGTCTTTGAAGTTTGCAATAATCCTGCAAACTAGGTACAGTTACTATTTGATAATGAAGTAAACACATTCATAGACAATTTAATATAGTGCAGCATTTACTCTTCTGTAGTTTAAACAGTTGTTTAAACAAACATTCTTGTTTACCTTTTTCAGATGACACTGCTGATCCGAATGCGACCCCAGTCCGTTGTGATTACTTACAGATATCCAACATTTCTCTAGAAAGCTAAATACATTCACATTTAGTCTGTATTTGCAGGTTGATGCTCTTGTTTGTGTAGTATAGTTAGTTTATCTTTGTTGTAATTGTGCCTCTCCAAGGTATTGTACGACAGATCAGCTGTGAAGGACATCTTTTTGCAGGACTTAGTCTTCCCAGATGTTAATGTACATGTCCTGAATGCGGGTGTCTGTTTGTTTAAAGTAATTGTGCTACTTTTGTTGACAACATTGAATCAGTGAATGTTGCCAGTGGAGCGTTCTCGTCTGCTTCTTGTCGATGTAGTTAACATGCATGCTAGCGGAAGACCAGCTGACCGTCACTGTTTACTGAGGACGGTGACTGCTGCTTTTTTTCACTATAAAGTCTCCAAGACACAAAAAGTCTCCAACATCCCCAGGAACAGTCACAAGACTTGTCATCAATATCTGATTCGACTGCACCATCCTTGAGTGTGTGTTTCGCTTTAAGGTTGTCACGGCCACGGCGCATTCCAATTCACTCTCACCTTTGTGTCCTGACGAGCGCACCGCGGTCCACGCTCATAGGCGTTCTCTCTCAGTTGCGGGTGTGCCTCCTCGTGTCTGCAGACAATCTACAACCAGCGCACCTACCAGTGATTACCGTGATGCCTTCATAAGCCAGCACAACCTGCCATAGCTCGGTTGGTAGAGTGGCCGTGCCAGCAACTTGAGGGTTGCAGGTTCGATACCCGCTTCCGCCATCCTAGTCACTGCCGTTGTGTCCTTGGGCAAGACACTTTACCCACCTGATCCCAGTGCCACCCACAGTGGTTTAAATGTAACTTAGATATTGGGTTTCACTATGTAAAGCGCTTTGAGTCATTAGAGAAAAAGCGCTATATAAATATAATTAACTTCACTTATGTTCCTGTAAAGTAAGCCATGTCCTGCTTGATGCAATGCAGCGCTCTCTGTGCTTGCCCCTCTGTGTTTTCAGTGTGTTTCCCTGTGTCGTCCTCGCAGTACCCTCCGTCGCCTTGAAAGTGAGCTGTGCGTCTCACTTTTCCCCGGATCTCCCTCTGGACACTGACTGCCTCCCTCGATCCTTGACTTCCCCCGCTTTGGACTCGGACCTGCAGACTTCTCTCTCCCCTGGACTTCCTCATTGCTCGTTCAACATTTAGGGTCACAGTCAACAGCTAATCTACACACATAGTCTTACACCATACACACTCTTGAAATTTGGCACACTCAATTTCCTTAGTTAGTATATTTAGTATTGTTTGATTATTATTTTATATATATATATATATATATATATATATATATATATATATATATATATATATATATATATATATATATATGTATATATATATATATATATACATATACATATATATATATATATATATTTATATATATATATATGTATATATATATATATATATATGTAATAGTGTGATGTTGTTGCGCTATATTATTAACGAGACAGGGTGTTATGTTTTATTTTGAAGTATTGGTTTTATTTTGAAGAACCGGATGTCCGGTGCAGGAAGTGACTGCGTTTTTTTCGGAGTTTTACTTCCTCTTCCATCGGAATTTTGCTGATGAGGTAATAGTTCTTCATTGCTCTGTGTTTCTTGAGTAAATATTATTTCTAAACTTTCATAATACTTTAAAAGTTAAAACATTAATGTTGTAGGTATAAGTGATGTGTTGTTTTAAGTATTTTTTTATGCACAATTGTGTTAAGTAAGGATTAGAGCGTCGAATGTTTGAAATGTTTGGTCATAATTACACATAGTATTTAGGCAGGTATCACTCCGCCAGAAAAGTAGAGACCGGTTTATGTGTTTCGTGTTTCCAAAACAGGTGGCCAATAAATGATGAAACGACGGAATGGTGGAGTGTCTCTTACTTAAAAAAACTACACAATGCAGAATAAGACTCACTACACACATATATATATATATATATATATATATATATATAGATATATATATATATCTATATATATATATATCTATATATATATATATATATATATATATATATATATACATATATATCTATATATATATATATATATATATACATACATATATACATATAATCTTACAGCTAAATCGCCCCCTGGTGTCTGCGTCGTCCTCCCCCTTAGTCAAATTTAACAGAGGTGGTATTTTAAACCTGATGAAACGTTAGTGGCTGCAATACCAAGGCGTTACCTTAGTTTTTTCCAAAGTCTTGTTTTGAAGCGAAATGGGCCACTCCTCCTCGCAATCAAAGACTGTGTAACCAGTGTGTGCAAAGTAATTAATCTTCATATATTCTTGATAACGCGATGATTTATTTGTATTAATCACATTCTTTAACGTTGACAGCTTGACTTTCGATATTGAAGTGTTTAGCAGAAGCATTATGGAAACACTTTTTATTTTTTTTACAGTGCACCTAAACACCATGCAGGACAACTAGTCCGGCTTCCAATCGGTCGGCCGGGGTAAGCGAGGCGGCACCAGGCCAACACGCAGGCTCGGAGAGTCCCACATGCCCGAACAAAGTCGAGGGGGCCCTTGAAACCACAATTCCTCTGTGAAACCTTATTCGTGGCCGGTGCCAAACGTGAGGATGTTGCCTTTAAGCTATCACCCACTGCTGTAGTCTTCTATTGATAATCACGGGAACAGCAGTGGCTGCAATTGTAATCCTAGCTCCAGTAGGTCATGAGTTCAAACCCCGGCCGAGTCATACCAAAGACTATAAAAATGGGACCCATTACCTCCCTGCTTGGCACTCGGCATCAAGGGTTGGAATTGGGGTTTGAATCACCAAAAATGATTCCGGGGCGCAGCCACCGCTGCTGCTCACAGCTCCCCTTGCCTCCCAGGGGGTGAACATGGCGATGCGTCAAATGCAGGGACTAATTTCACCGCATCTAGTGTGTGTGTCACAATCATTGGTACTTTAACTTAAAACCGTGCGTAGCAAAGCGTAAATCTTCCTCCAAGTGGAGTCTCGCGGTAGGAGATTGTACAAGAATTACGGCTAACGACGCAAAACACCCTTTAATTGAAACGCCTACAAGTCGGAAATGTACTTTGTCGAAATGTTTTAAATATACATCACTTTTATTTTGTGAAAGTGCAACAGGAAGGCAGCTTATGTTAAAATACTCTGCCGCGTAGTTACATTGATTCACAGCTAAAAACAGCAAACGAATGTATTAAAAAGGAGTTTTGTATTCAGGATTGTGGGCAAAATCACATGTTTCCTCAGGTTTTTTAAAGGCCAAAGAGCTCCTGTTGAGGCTCTGATACAGGATGTTCACGTCTGTGTCTGCCACTCTGGGTGAGCGAGACACTCTTGTCAATGTGTCCTGGTCAAGGAAGGTGGCAATAACCTCCTATTCTGCTTTACTAAAGCTATAGGCCATGTGTGCTGGTAGAATTAATGATCAGACTCCAGCATAAAAAAGAATCAGGCTCGACCAAAGGGTACACTGAGCTGTCAGCTGGAATAATGACTGCAGCGCCGCAGACCACTAATGAGAATTGTTCCATAGTACTGCCAGAATATGAAAGGAGATATATTATGGCCTGCTTGCATGGCAATACAATTTTGATATGAAGTGTTAACACTGTTTTTTAAAAGTGTTACAATACAGGATGATCTGTTGATAAATGAAATACCATGAAGCAAATACTTATGGGTTTTGTTCAACCTTTAATGCTTGGTCTTTGAGCTATGATAAAAAGGACAACCCATGGATTTGTATTGAAAGGGAATAATACAAAAAATCATGATAAAATGATCAGTTATCAAAACATCACTGAACCATAACACCCACAGGTATATGATCAAAATTAAAACAGAAAAACAACTTAAACCACAGTATTAAGTTAAATCTAAAACACACAACATTTCCAAGTGAATGTAAGTCCACTATAGCAGTGGGTGTCAAATGGGGGTACGTGTACCACTGGGGGTACTTGAAGGTATGCCAAGGAGTACGTGAGATTTTTCATAAATATTCTATAAATAGCAACAATTCAAAAATCCTTTATAAATATATTTATTGAATAATACTTCAACAAAATATGAATGTAAGTTCATAAAGTGTGAAAAGAAATGCAACAATGCAATATTCAGTGTTGACAGCTAGATTTTTTGTGGACATGTTCCATAAATATTGATGTTAAAGATTTATTTTTTGTGAAGAAATGTTGAAAATTAAATTCATGAATTCCGATGGATCTCTATTACAATCCCCAAAGAGGGCACTTTAGGTTGATGATTACTTCTATTATAATTGAATCACTTGTTTATTTTCCTACAAGTGTATAGTTAATTTTATATCTTTTTTTCCAAATAGTTCAAGAAATACCACTACAGATGAGCAATTTTTTGCACTTGTATACAATTTGATAAATCAAAAACTAATGACTTAGTGCTGTATTTTAGTTTTTTATCTATTTTTTTCAACCAAAAATGCTTTGCTCTGATTAGGGGGTACATGAATTAAAAAAAATGTTCACAGGGGGTACATCACTGAAAAAAGGTTGAGAACCACTGCACAATTTCAACCATTATGAAACCTCAAATCTAACATTTTGTAGCAGAGAAAAAAAGGTTACCATAATTTACTGTTAGTTTGGCTAATAATAAATAACTATTTTTAAAAATGGTGAATATAGACTGTGATCCGGATGACACCCAAAATCAGTTGTTCTTTATCCCATTTTTGACATTTCCTGTGAGTTGTATCAAAATCCACCAATCACTTTTTGAGCTATGTTGCACCAAATGCATAAACTCTGGGCAGAAGTAATTAATCAAAGGATGAATAACAAATGATATCAATAAATACATGTGTACATGTGTGCAATTTTGTTTTGTTCATCTGTTGCTTCCAAACAGACTATAGGAGGGTGTTTTCATTCTTGGCGCATAAAAGGATTGAACGCTTTTGCATTCAATTTCTTAGTCTCTGTGGGTGGAGGGGAATCCGCCAGCATACACACACAGAGAAATTGAACCAGGTTACTTAAACATAATGGTAGAAAAAGGAAAATAGTGGGATCACACCCAAAATATTCAACACTTGTTTTACATCCTATTTCGAAAATGTCCTCAAAGTTTAATCAAAAACTGTGCATAATGTTTTGAGTTACACTACAATCAAACACACATTGATTGTCTAACCTCCTGGTGGGGGTAATGTAAAAATAAGATATTTTTGCAAATAAAATAACCTGTGTCGTCCTGCATAAATGAAACACATAAAAAATACATACATACATAACACACATACATAAAATTGTATCTATCATTAGAACAGGCTTAACCGTTTTATTAACTGTAAAGGTAATGCCTGCCATCATTTCTATTTTCAAACTAGATCACCTATTTAATTAAAAATCCCCAGATATATTAATTAATCAGTGTTCACTCACATAACCCTAAATCTCGAGTGTCTCAAAGGGCTGCACAAACCAGAACGACATCCTCGACTCAGATCCCACATCAGGGCAAGAAAAAAACTTGACTCAATGGAATAACAATGAGAAACTTTGGAGGGAACTGCAGATGTGGGGACTCCCCACCGCCCCAAATCTCCCTCCCCCCGCCCCCCCAGGCGACCGGTGCAATGGACATTGAGTGGATCTAGCATAATATTGTGAGAGTCTAGTCCATAGTGGATCTAACATAACAGTCAGAGTCCAGTCCATAGTGAGGCCAGCAGGAGACCATCCCGAGCGGATGATCTCGTATATGATATGGTAGATAAAGTAGAGGCAAATATGCATTTCACAGATTGTGAGCATTATAAAGTCTGTAATCTGGCACAATCTGATGAAACACCCTGCTAGTGTTTGAGGTAATTCCATGGCAATGTTGCACGCATATATTTACATGAAGTCCAGTATTTCCATTTGAAAAGTGGTAAATGGGGGAAATGTTTGTCTCGTCTTTACCACTAAAGTCAGTCAAAGTGCCTTATGCAGTACTCCTTCCTGTGTTGGCCTATTGAGGCATTCAGGTCCAATGGCCATGCCTTTTTAAACCCTCCTGAGAAAGTGAATGGACTGACACATTTAAGAATGCAATGTTGTATATCATCGCTTTTGATTCTCGGGTTGTGTGCTTATAGAAAAAAAAAAGCCAGTTTAGCAGAACTAGTTTTCATCATTAAGTTGAACTTTCAATCTGAGGTCATTGGTATGACAAATGTGCTTAAATGGTTGAGTCCAGGCTTTCGGCTTACAGCTTTGTGCACACTCCCATAAAAGAGAACATTTTACTCATCATTTTACGCTACACTAGCACCCTCCAAAAGACATTCGATTAAATTTAAGGCTTCAGAGTCCACTGCCTTTATCGAAAAATGGCCATTTCCAAGGTAGTGAATAGGCCCTAACCAACATTGCTTTTTTACATCGGTAATGCAGGGAGAAACTCAGGACATTAACTACTTTGGACTGGAGTGAGTTTGGAACATAAGTTACCGTTATAGTCGCTCCAGGTTAATAGAGAGCCGCTCTGGTAGCTTTAAACAATAGGTACTTCACCAACACACTAATCTCACTTCTTAACACATTTGGGATATGGTAAAGAGGCAACAAGGCCCAATATTTAAAATCGTTAAATTTAGGTGGCTAGTAATAAACCTAATTTGATTGCTAGTGTGGGTGTGTGGTAATACAAATGTAAACCTCACTCCCTGACACCTTCAGAGTGTGTCCTGGACAAAGGGTGTGTTTGTGCTTTTGTCTGATTGTCTAGTGCTCTGGCCTCTAGATCAAAAGATCAGGGTTCAAGCCCCAGGCAGGATAGAGGGGTTGGAATTAGGTGGGTTACATTGGTGCCGTGACCCAAATTGAGAGAGAAAAAGAGCGTGGGTGTAACGGAAAGTGTGGTTATGTGGTAGTATGTGTGTACACATCACTCCCTGACACCTAAGAGTGGGGATGTATACAGAGTACCAGTATTTAATTGGGTTGGTTCAAGAGGACCGTTAAGATTCTGCACACCCACCTCACGTGCTTATTGATATAATTGATTTACATGATGTATTTTGTAAAAGGTATGCAGCATGGTGGTACAGCGGTTAGTGCATGTGCCTCACAATATGAAAGTCCTGAGTTGTCCTGGGTTCAATCCCGGGCTCGGGATCTTTCTGTGTGGAGTTTGCATGTTCTCCCCTTGACTGCGTGGGTTCCCTCCGGGTACTCCGGCTTCCTCCCACCTCCAGAGATATGCACCTGGGGATAGGTTGATTGGCAACACTAAATTGGCCCGAGTGTGTGAATGTTGTCTGTCTATCTGTGTTGGCCCTGCGATGAGGGGGCGACTTGTCCAGGGTGTACCCCCACCCCCCCCCCCCCCCCCCCCCCCCCGCGAACTCGAACGGGACAAGCGGTAGTAAATGGATGGATGGATGGTATGTGCCCTTCATGTGAATGCCATACATACATAATATTTCCAGCTGAGTGTAATTGTAATAATTAGAAACACAGTCATAGATCTGTGTGGTCTAGACAATTACATTGGACCTTGGGCTGCTATCATAGTTGCCTCTTTTAAAGGGGACCTGTTATGCAAAACCAACTTGTCTTACCTACTGGTACATGTTTTTTTGTATTTACATACATCCCAAAAAATTGAAATCAAACCATAAAGGCATGGGAGAGACACATTTATAAAACAATCCAATCCAATCCAATCCACTTTATTTATATAGCACATTTAAAGTGCTGCACAACAATATTAAAAACAACATTCAAAAACAATCTTAATTACCCCCACGCTTCCTCCAATTTGTGACGTTTGTTTCCAAGTTGAAGTCAGCGGATACCTCCATATACTGTAGTGTAGATATTTACTTGCTGAGCTTTGCGCGTTTCCGCCATTGTAGTCTGAGATGGTTGTCAATAAGCTCTTTCTTTATCTAAAGCCTCCTATAGTGGAAAAGACTGCCTCGTACATGCACATACATCCTCCGCTGTTGCCATTACTAATTCAAAGTAATGTATAGTTCTAACTTATATTTGTCAGTAGACTCGATATGGAAGCGCTAAAACTACAACATGGCTGGCGGGTTGAAGATGCAGTTGATGTAGACGCACGTAAATAAGACCACTCACAAAACGGCACATCCTGAAGAGACGGTCAGAAAGCGGCCATAAGACAGTCCGTAAAACATAATTTACAATCTATAGAATTTAAAGCAGGTGTCCATAAAATACTTTCCCTGCTGTGAGCTGTTACATGATGTTGGTGGTATACAACCTCTTGTGCTAATAAACAATGCATTTACCACATCTTTATTTACACCAACTACATATATTAACAATTGTTACTGATACCGATATTGGTATCGGTGTTGATAAAATCCTAACGATATGCATTACCTAAAAGTTTGTGCTGGACAGAGCAGCGTCAAAGTGCAGGAGTAAATGGGTTTGTTGTACTTTGTCTGTGTATAACCCATGTGTGACTTACTAACCCATTCCCACACTTGCAGGTGCAGAGTTGAAACATTTTGAGTTGATAAAGTACCTCTCTCTTGAGTGATTTTTAAGGAAATTGGTCCGAGTGTTAAAAGTTAGTTCACTACAATAGTGAACTATTGTAGCGAACTATTATTATTTGGCTGTTAAAGAGTCATTGGGGCGTCAGTACAACAATACCCGTTACTATATTTGAGGAGATGGCTAAAGAATGATTGTGCTATGAATTGATGGAGACAGACACCCTTTGATTCAGTATAAAAATCCAAGTTAAATTTTTTGTTTCTGGGTTAATTGTTTAAAAAATGTTTTGACTGTTCAAGTTTTATCAAGACAAATGCTCAAGTATTTGTAGGAATCAATGTGAGTAATGTGGGTGATATTTAAGGTTTTGAAAGTGGGGTTATTGAAGTGGGGTGGCGGAAGAAAAAAATATATGTTGGTTTTTTCCTGCACTTAAACTTTATATATGGTTGGAGATAGGTAATTCGAGCAAAATGAAAGCATCCTGTAGAGAAGTCAGGTCTTGGGCTGGTATGGGACTGAGAGCATATACTGGAAAATGCATTCACAAGGAAAAAATTGGATGTTAAAGTTTTGATGCTGTACTGTGTTGATTGGTACTGTGAACGGAATGGTCCAATGCTTTAATAGCAAAGTATTTAGCACCGCTAATATTATCATCGTATTTCCAGCTCCTCTGGTCAGCCATGTTGAAGACGCTAAGTCAACATTTGAGCACGTCATAACACCATCAATTGAAAATATTGTTCTTAGGATGTCAAATTGAGAGAGGAAGTGTCTCTATGCCGACAGTTTTTTGGAGTGTGATCTAATTCAAAATGGCAGCATGTGTATGCTGCTCAAGTGATGTCTGTGTTTGTCTTTTATAGCTTTAGTGTTGTATGTTTAATCTTTTTAGTATTTTTACTGGGTTTATCTTTAGTCTTTTCTATCTTGTGTAGTCTTTTTATAAATATTGTTGCTTGGAAGATTGTGGATGGCTTTTGGGTTCAGCGTTCAAGCTCACCGAGGCGTGCTGCTTCTGTTGTACCCGTCAACTGGCTGGGGCCCGTCCATCCACACCTGAGGCCTGTAGGTACACCTCTGAGGCCCTCGGTTGCTGCTGCGTCATGAGCCGTGGTCTGTACAACGTTGGGGCCCACTGTTCTGACAAAGTCTGCTTCTGTGTGTCTGTTGGATGCCGTACCGTCGATCGAAAAGCCTGTGGCCTCCCGATCGATGCATCCTGGGTCCTGGTCAGTCCAGTGTCACCTGCTGTCACAGATGCCTGCTCACGTCGTGCCTGGAATGCTGCGTCGATCCGACGTAAGGAAGGCACTACTTTCTTCTCGTGGTAGAAATTGTTTTCCTGTTGCCTGGGACCGTGGCTTATCCTGATTTTGGTGTGTTTTGTTCGTTGTGTTGCTTTGCTCAGTTCCTGTTTACACGTGACGTCACACTGTGTCAATGCCTAATTCAGGGCCGAAAATTTTGGGGGATATTTCTGTTTTGTGCTACATGGGAATTAGCATGCTTCATTCAGCAACTATTCTCTTATTTTTGGCTTTGTTGCACCCGTTAAAGAACTATGAAACTCTAATGAGCATCATCATCTTTTAGGTCCCTCAAAAAGTCACAAACTGTAAAGCTGATTCTTGCAGATACTGTCTTAACTAGATCTTACCAACTGAAGAATTGACTATACCTTATATTATATTTTATTAAATGATTCCCGGGCGCGGCCACCGCTGCTGCCCACTGCTTCCCTCACCTCCCAGGGAGTGATCAAGGGTGTTGGGTTAAATGCAAAGAATAATTTTGCCACTCCTTGTGTTTGTGTGACAATCATTGGTCCTCTAACTTTAACTTATTATATATCTTTTTAATCCTTATGGTTGGTTGTTTTCAATCTATTGTCATCCAGAAAAAAGACCTTGGGTTATTTATATTCAATCAGCATTTACTATTCATCAATGCTGGTAAAAAAAAATGTGTTATTGTTCTTTTGCTTTACTGTCGGGTAATGTTCAACCTTACCCTGGTCCAGATCTTAAGTGTTTTAGTTCCCCTTGTGATTGATTGTTCACTTACATGTTAGAAGTCTACTTCCTAAACATAATCAAGTAGAGATCTGGGCTAAATCTACTGATACTGAAATCCTTGTCTTGTCTGAAACTTGGCCTAAAAAAACAATCTCGGATAAAGATATTGCAATTGAGGGCTATAATATTTTTTTGTTTTGACAGTCCTACAGAAGGTGGATATTGATAAATGCCCATAACAATAATGCTGCTCCTCTCTTATCTGCATCTTTCAACAAACAATTTGAATTCCTTGCACTTAAAGTGGAACAATTTTATCACTGTTGTTGGCTGTTACAGACCTCCCTTACTGTCATTGAACAATCAGTTTTCAACCCCGATTTTCAAAGAGATTTTTCTTATTGGGGATCTTGACTGGGAATGGTTGTCATCTGTTTCTGATGGTTTTAAATCAACCTGTGACTCTTTTAATCTCACACAGCTCACTAGCGGCCTGACGTGTCCAAATCTTAAAGGCCCTGAGAAATCTTCTTTTCTTCATCTGTTTTTAACAAACATTCTTTACAAGTACTCTGATATTGGTATTTTTGCAAATGATTTGAGATGATTTGAGTGACCGCTGTGTTGTTATTGCCCACAGTAAGGTAAGCTAAACGACCAAAAGTGAGGCCACAAATTATTCTTAAACGCAGTGGCGGGCCGCGCATTTCCCACCGAGGCTTTCAGTGATGTCCAACTTCAATGATTACCTCTAAAAATACCACAATTTTGACCATTGCTGGATAAATACTAGACAGAAACACATTTACGCACAACTGGGCATTGTACAAAACAGGTTTTTTTCTGGCGTATTTAAAAATCAATACATCTCCATCAGCAATTAAAACATATCTTATGTGTTACTGTCAAAATTAAAATTGCCAAAAACATTTTAAACGTGAAAAAATTAAGAAAAAAAAAATCTGAACTCACATGTCATTGCAGGGACAGCTGAGCTAGCTTCTGGGGTTGGCTGACATCGTCTCACAAGATGTAGTTTCTCTTTAAATATCCTTCTTAAAAATGGACTTGCAAATATATGTGTTGTCCTGTCTAATCATAAAAGATGCAGACAATGCATGTTGGCTGAGTTCTTAAAGTTTACCCCACAGCGTGCTCGTCAATAACATCCAGCTGCCGGCATGTCTACATTGAACAACCTAAACGCGGCTACTGCGCATGCTCTTCATTACTGTGACATGCTGGGTAATGGAGTTCTTATGCTGCCTAGCTTATAACAAAGCAATATATAGCTGCCTTAGGCCAGCTAGAAGACCTTACTGACAACAACTCGTGATCTGACAGGCTATCGCAACTGTCTGTTGAATATTTGTGGCCTGCATTATTGATTTTGAAGGCTCTGGGCAGATTTGGCACAGCATGGCAACATAAAAGCTAGCTAAATTCTGATTGGATAAAAACTCTATAACCTAAAAACAACAGCGCTGGAATATGACATAAAGAGAATATAAATACTTTTAGATATTTAGGGAAAGTAAATAAAAAATTACTATTTATTTTTTCTCTTTCTTCTCTCTGAGTTGCCACCTTATCGTGGTAGAGGAGTTTGCGTGTCCCAATAAGCCTAGGAGCTAGCGTGTCAATTCCCACCTCAGCAGAAATTTTGAACATGTCATGAGGGAGGCGCTGGACATTGAGTCCAAGTGGACGATGTTCCGTACCTCTATTGTCAAGGCGGCCGATTGGAGCTGTGGCCGCAAGGTGGTTGGTGCCTGTTGTGGCGGTAATCCTAGAACCCGCTGGTGGACACCAGCAGTGAGGGATGCCGTCAAGCTGAAGAAGGAGTCCTATCGGGCTCTTTTGGCTCATAGGACTCCGGAGGCAGTGGACAGGTACCGACAGGCCAAGCGGTGTGCAGCTTCAGCGGTCGCAGAGGCAAAAACTCGGACATGGGAGGAGTTTGGGGAAGCCATGGAAAACGATTTCAAAGCGATTTTGGACCTCCATCCGCCGCCTCAGGAAGGGGAATCCGTTGCAGTATAAACACCGTGTATGGTGGGGATGGTGTTCTGCTGACCTCTTCTGCGGATGTTTTGGATCGGTGGAGGTAATACTTCGAAGACCTCCTCAATCCTACCAACACGTCTTCCTATGAGGAAGCAGTGCCTGGGGAATCTGTGGTGGGCTCTCTTATTTCTGGGGTTGAGGTTGCCGAGGTAGTTAAAAAGCTCCTCGGTGGCAAGGCCCCGGGGGTGGATGAGATCCGCCAGGAGTTTCTTAAGGCTCTAGATGGTGTGGGGCTGTCTTGGTTGACAAGACTCTGCAACATCGCGTGGACATTGGGGCCGGTACCTCTGGATTGCCAGACCGGGGTGGCGGTTCCCCTCTTTAAGAAGGGGAACCGGAGGGTGTGTTCCAACTATCGTGGGATCAAACTCCTCAGCTTTCCCAGTGATGTCTATTCAGGTCTACTGGAGAGGAGGCAATGCCGGATAGTGGCACCTCGGATTCAGGAGGAACAATGGGGTTTTCGTCCTGGTCGTGAAACTGTGGACCAGCTCTATGCTCGCGGCAGGGTCCTTGAGGGTGCATGGGAGTTTGCCCAACCAGTCTACATGTGCTTTGTGGACTTGGAGAAAGCTTTCGACCTTGTACCCCAGGAAGTCCTGTGGGGAGTGTTTAGAAAGTATGGGGTAACGGACTGTCGGATTGTGACGGTACGCTCCCTGTATGATTAGTGATCAGTGTCAGAGCTTGGTCCGCATCGCCGGCAGTAAGTCGGACCCGTTTCTAGTGAAGGTTGGACTCCGCCAAGGCTGCCCTTTGTCACTGATTCTGTTCATAACTTTTATGGACAGAATTTCTTGGGGCAGTCAGGGCGTTGAGGGTATCTGGTTTGGTGGCTGTAGGATTAGGTCTCTGCTTTTTGCAGATGATGTGGTCCTGATGGCTTCATCCGGCCAAGATCTTCAGCTCTTACCGAATCCGTTCGCAGCCGAGTGTGAAGCGACTGGGATAAGAATGGTTCTCGCCCGGAAAAGTGTGGAGTGCCATCTCGTGGGTTGGGGAGATGATCTTGCCCCAAGTGGAGGAGTTCAAGTACCTCGGAGTCTTGTTCATGAGCGTGGGAAGAGTGGATTGTGAGGTCGACAGGTGGATTGGTGCGTCGTCTTCAGTAATGCAGACACTGTATCGATCCATTGTGGTGAAGAAGGAGCTGAGGCGGAAGGCAAAGGTCTCAATTTACCGGTCGATCTACGTTCCCATTCTCACCTATGATCATGAGCTTTGGGTTATGGACAAGATCACGGGTAAAAGTGGCCGAAATGAGCTTCCTCCGCCAGGTGGCGAGGCTCTCCCTTAGAGATAGGGTGAGAAGCTCTGTCAAGCTCAAAGTAAAGCCGCTGCTCCTCCACATTGAGAGGAGCCAGATGAGGTGGTTCGGGGATCTGGTCAAGATGCCACCCGAACGCCTCCCTAGGGAGGTATTTCTGGCACGTCCTGACCGGTAGGAGGCCATGGGGAAGACCCAGGACACGCTGGGAAGACTATGTCTCCCGGCTGGCCAGGGAACGCCTCGGGATCCACCCGGAGGAGCTGGATAAAGTGGCTGGGGAGAGGGAAGTCTAGATTCCCTGCTTAGGCTGCTGTCCCCGCGACCCAACCTCGAATAAGTGGAAGAAGATGGATGGAAGGACTTTTATTTTTAATTATGATCAGGATTTCTGGTTATGTTAGGCCAGCAGAGAAGGCACTGCCGGCCCTGACGGCACACCACTGCTTAAACGTGGTTTTAAGCATTTATGTGAACAAACTTTTTTGTCATGATTTATGGCTCCTTGATTGGTCAAGAATCATACTTTTTAGTTATGTTGAGCTGATTTGGAAATATTGTTATGATCGTTTATCAATATTAAAAACAAACATGCTCCTTTATGGGAATTCAGAGTGAAAGGTAGAAATAATATTTGGTTTTCTTCTGAGATGTCCAGTCTACTAAAATAAAAGGTTGCTGTCTGGGCCAAGGCTAGAAATACAAATTACCCCCTGACTCGATGGTTTTTTAGGCAGCACCAAAATCGCTTTATTTCTCTTGTCAAGAGGTCAAAGACGGAGTTGTATCTAATTCAAACCACCAATATCTTAAATGATCCCAAAACATTTTGGAAAGTCATAAAAATGTTTTATGGAAGTGAAACCACAAATGTTCTTCCAACTTGTATTGTGAAAGACTCATGTAGTCCAACCGATAAATTAACTATACTTAATTGATTTAATGAAAATTTGATCACTTCAGGTTTTTTATTTGACTTTTTGTCTCTACATCCAAATCAGGCGTTTTGTCAGGATTTTTGCACGTCGCCATACCTTCATACTTCTATAACTAATACATTTAGTTTCACTTCTCTTGATGTGTTTGACGTCGAGAAAGCCTTAAAACAAGTGAATGCTGGTAAAGCAGCAGTTTGACAAGTTTTAGCCATTTCTTTTTTGAGGACAGCCGCTGTTTTTATTGCAGTACCACTTTTGCATATTTTTAATCTTTCTTTGTTCAGTAACAAGATTCCTAACATATGGAAATAGGCCAATGTTTTACCTTTGTTGAAAGGACTGCTGTGTAAACTTAAACCCATCTCCTAGTTGTGGGTCCCAGCTGAAGTTCTTAAAAGGTTTGTTAGTGAACAACTTAAATAATTTTTATACACCCATGATCTGATTTCTCAACACCAATTAGTTTTTTGAAATAAACATAGCATCATAACCACTGCTATCAAAGTTGTGAATGACATTATTGATGCATTGGATTGCAAAAATTATTGTGCAGCTTTAATTATAGACCTGTCAAAAGCATTTAATAGATAGATAGATTGATAGATAGATAGATAGATAGATAGATAGATAGATAGATAGATGGATAGATAGATAGATAGATAGATAGATAGATAGATAGATAGATAGATAGATAGATAGATAGATAGATAGTACTTTTTTGATTCCTTCAGGAGAGTTCCTTCAGGAAAATTAAAATTCCAGCAGCAGTGTACAGAGTTGAGATCAATTTAAAAAAAAAAAAAAAAATAGATAAATATTACAATAAGAATTAAAAATAAAAAGCAACAATGGGAATAAAAATACAACATTAAAATAAGACTATAACAAGAGAAAGTAGGTAGTAGTGACCATGTCGAGAAAACGCACTGCACTGTTATTGTTTTGCATCCCCTGTCATCCTAGTACCCCCCGCCCCAGAGAGGAGTTGTACAGTCTAATGGCGTGTGGGACAAAGGAGTTTTTGAATCTATTAGTCCTGCACTTGGGATGAAGCAGTCTAGCACTGAACAGGCTCCTCTGGCTACTGATAACGCTATGCAGAGGGTGACTGGCATCATCCAGGATGCTCAATAGTTTGTCAACAGTCCTCTTCTCTGCCACCGTCACCAGTGAGTCCAGTTTCATTCCCATTGTAGAACCGGCCCGCCTGATCAGTTTCTCAAGTCTGGAGCTGTCCTTCTTAGATGTACTGCCCCCCCAGCACACTACCATGTGGAACAGAACACTGGCAACCACAGACTGGTAGTACATCCACAGGAGTTTTCTACAAATGTTGAAGGAGTGCAGCCTCCTGAGGAAGTACAGCCTGCTCAGTCCAGTCCAGCTTATTGTCCACCCAAACCCTGAGGTACTTGTATGAGTCCACGGTGTGTACCTCAACTCCCTCGATCACAATAGGTTGTGACCGTGGACTCGACCTCCCAAAGTCAATGACCAGCTCCTTGGTCTTTGACGGATTGAGCTGCAAGAGGTTCGTGTGGCACCAGACAACAAAGTCCCTCACCAGGTTCCAAAACTCATCCTCTCTGCCGTCCCTGATGCACCCGACGATGGCTGTGTCATCCGCGTACTTCTGGATGTGACACAGCTCTGAGTTGAAGCAGAAGTCAGCGGTTTACAGGGTGAAGAGAAGAGGGGCCAGCACCGTTCCCTGCGGTGCTCCGGTGCTGCTGATCACAGTGTCAGACGTACTGTGGCCTGTCGGTGAGGTAGTTCGAAATCCAGGCAACCAGGCAGATTAATGCAGTTGACCATATCATTTTGACAGATAGACTGCACAGGATTGGACTATCTCAGCATGCTGTAAAAAACATTTCTAATTACCTGTCTGATAGACTCCAAAGCATCCAGTTTGCCTGGTCATATTGTCTTTTCTCCCTGTCTTAAAGGGCGTAGGTCAGGGTTCCATATTAGGTACGTTAATGTTTTCCATCTATCTAAACAATCTCTGTGAAAATGTTTCGGATGCTGCAGATGATGCGGTCATATATTGTTCATTCCCTGCTGTAGCACGAACCATTGAGCTTCTGCAGTCTGCTTTTAAAGTTGTTCAGTCCCAACTGTTGTTTAGTGCTAAATGCAGAGAAATCTTCAGTGTTATTCTCAAATGGCACATGACTGGCATTGAACCTTCTAAATATATTAACTGCTCATAAGGTTGAACTTGAACTGGTCACGACATATAAGTACTTAGGAATGGCTATTAATGACAATGTGTTCTTTAAATCACACATAAAAAACAATATTGTGTCCAAACTTAAATTTAATCTTTTTTTTTTTTCTTTAGAAACAGGTCTTGTTTTTCCTTACAAGTTAAGTAAAGTTTGACCCTGACCACTTTCATTACTTTTTTAGATTATGGAAACTCGCTTTTTTAAAATGAACCCGACACCTATCTGAAAAACTGGATACTGTATATCACCTTACTTTTTATTACTGGTTCTGGAAATATTGTCCATCATTGTCAGTCAACAGATTTCCTTGATGGATGTTATTTTATATGAATCAATTCTTGGTCTGGTTCTCTCCTGTTCTTATTTGTGTAGAGACATCAGCCACTACAGTTTAAAGTCACAGGACATCCTATGTTCCTAGAGCCAACACAAATCTTGGTAGAAAAAAAGACCCTTAAGATATTCTGCTCTATGGTCATGGAATGAATTTGAAAAGAATCTGAGGCTACCTGAACTCATCACTTTGCGGTAATTTCAGGCCATTTTAAAGGATCAAAAAATGGTTCTATTGGGCACTGTACTTATTTTCAATTTTTTTTTCAAATTGTTTCCACAAAACACATTTAGTACGTGTATGTAAACAAACAAATATGTTGTATGTGTTTGTTTGTCAATGATGTAAGTAATTTGTATTTTTTTATTATAGTGTGCGATTGCTGTTGTTTTTGTTGTTGTTAATATGTCTTATATAACTGCCAGGTCACTTTTGTAAAAGAGATTTTAAGCTCAATGAGTTTTTACTTGGTCAAATGAATGGAAATAAAACTTGGATATGGTTAACTAGCTCATTTGGGCAGGAGTTTACAAATCTAAAGGTGAACCAATAAGTATTTGGAAGACTGAGACTGGAAGGCCAATAAATTCAGCTACCATGTCTGTGAAGACATTGAGAATTTTAATAAAGAAACAAATAATGAGGACATGTCAAAAAGCCATTTTCCAAGATGTACTTACAGTAGTATAATACTGAAAACTTGACCTGTTGGTGGGACAGTTAAGGTCATTTTATCACCAAAACCATTGTGTTCATTAATGTTGTCGGTAAATATGACGATATTTGGATGAAAATGTTTCTAAATTAATTAATTCTAATTCAAAAGTTTGGCCTCAAGGGTTCATTATCAAGGGGTTATTAATGTCCATCCATCCATACATTTTCTACCAATGTATTCCTCAAATATGCATAACTCCTGACACAAAAAAAGGATGTCAACTATTTTCTGTAAAACATTTCTAGAAGCCATATACTGCGGGTCAGATTGACCCCAAGACTTGTAAGTCATATTTGAAGATAAGAGGTTTAAACTATATCGCGTAAACTAGTGTGCTTATCCAATGCAGTCTTCTACCAGATTTTTTTTTACTAAAATACATCCAAGATATTCAAAGGTAATAAAAATGAAATTTAATTCAGGTCCATTATTTCTTTTGAATGCAAGGGAATAAAAAAATAGATATAAATTCCTACTTGCACAATTAGTTCTTGTCTGGTCATGTTTTTAAATGCACAATTTAAATCCAAAGGGAAATATTGTTCATATGTACAGTAGGGGTGTCAATATAATCGACTAGTTGATGTTTCCATTCAGATGAGTCTGATTTGGCTATCAACCTTGCAGCTACCTCCTATGGATGGGAGAGTGGGGCGGTTAATGGCTGTCGACTCTGCTAAGAGTAAAAGAAGTAAACATTGTGGTACACGAAGAGATAATGGACTATTCAATTCTGTTTTGACCGGCGCATAATAGCTTTGAGATTCTTATGGAAGTTAGACGTTTTTTTTGTTCAAGACTCTGGTCTTTTTAGACAAACATTACTGCTCTTTCATGCCAGTGCATATCACCATGGCAACACACCAGACCCTGCAGGCGTCTGAGAAATTGACAGTGTAAAACAGAGCCCACTCATCCACCCATTCATCCAGCCTTCCTCCCCCCTTTAGAGCAAATATACTGGTTTATACTTGATTAGCTTATGTGTATGTAGAGTATCTTTATGATCATTTGTCAGCTAGCTTGCATTTTCACATCTCAGCCATGAAGTCATAAACTGACTCGTCTCTTTTCAATGTTTCATTTGTTGGGTATCGAGAAAAGCAAATTGCAAAAACTGTTTCAGACCAAAAGCCGTAGAGGTTGAGATGGAATCAGGCGTAGGAGCAGGATCACAGTGTAGGAGGATTTTAATAGACTTACCTGCTGGGTACACAGGCATTTTCAACAATTGAGTCGTGATACTGGTATGCTGTTAGAAAGCTGGTGATGACACTCACAGCGACAGTTATTTCTACTCTCCACATAGAAAGCATGTACATGTTTTTGGGACGAAGCCTGCATCAAAAAACATTTTGTAATATATACAACTTATTACATATTTCACTGTGACAGTGCTTAATGATTCCCTTGCAAAATCACGCATTGCATATCTGAGAATGATGAGTTGGAAGCAACTTAGTGAACTTCAAATGAACAGGGGCATGCTTGTTTGAAGACATTTTTCTCAGAACTGTAAACTGTGAAGTAGGCCTGCTGTGTGCAAGGTGTTTTTAATAGGCACTCCCAAAGGACTTCCAATGCCCTCACGCTCTGAGGCTGTGTATGAAAGACTTGTCAGTCTTGAGATGTTTTCTGCCACTTCGAGCAAATGAAAGTTATCAATTAAAATATGGGAGGTTATGCATGATTATGTCGGAGCCGTGTATTAAGCACGCGTATTATTTGCACCCTCTTTATCAGTCAATGTCATGTGTTTTTCATCGAAAACCAAAATCACCTTACAATGCAGCGCTATTCACGCACACACAGGGAGAGATTTCTACCTATATGGTCTTGAGTAGTTGTTTGGGGGTGGGTCACACTGTGCTAAAATTGAAATGATCTATGCTCATTAACAGTCCCCAGTGCCATCTAATTAGCATGTAATAGGGCACCCAATCTAGCACAGAAGGCTTGTTATTTAAGGATAAAGCTCATCTCTCATTTGAATGCATTTTTCATAAGCTGCTCTAATTAGATTTTATTAGCAGTATTAATTAAACATGAAAAGCTTCTCATTTCCTGTTTCTTTGCATCTGTTTCAAAACTGATCAGACTGGCATATGTCATAGTTAAAGGAGAAGGCTATGTCACGGTATCGAATTAATAAAACATAAAATAAAACCTTCTTCACAGCTATCTCAGAATAACGTGTATCAATGACAGAAAGGGGGACTATGGCAACAATGACGAAAATGACAAGAGCCGGTCAACAACATTTTTATTCCTAAACTCACCCCATCACGCACTTGCCATAATTGAAACACCACACCCACAGTGCGACCCAAACAATATATGTAATATAACAATAATCAAGATTTAGACAATTTGCTCATATACAGAATATACAGTATTTTCACCTGGCAAAATAAGCAGTCTTTTGTGATTAATTCAGTCTTTAAGCTTAGGTCAGATTTGTTTAGTTTTTTTTTAGCTCAATAGAAATGTCAAGTTTTTAAGGTAATCCACATCGTAATGAGGTTTCTACAATAGAACAACAAGCAAGAATAAAAATCCAACTAACGCCTCTGTTTGGAAAGAATATGAAAGTATTTTATGATTATTGGACCAATGGGTATTCGTGTTAGCAAGACTGGCAATGCAGTCAGAACACAATACCTTTTGATTAGTGTGCAATCAAAGAACAAAACATTGTTAAAAGAGCAGCATCAACAACAGCACAAGCTATCTGAAAAAAAACGATTAAAAAGAGCACATATTGTTGCTCTACCAAATTGTGTTGAAAATAACAAACACATACCAATTACACACAATTAGAATATAATTGAGCTGCCACCTTATCGTGGTTGAGGAGTTTGCGTGTCCCAATGATCCTAGGAGTTATGTTGTCCGGGGGGCTTTATGCCCCCTGGTAGGGTCTACCAAGGCAAACAGGTTCTAGGTGAGGGATCAGACAAAGAGCAGTTCGAAGACCTTTATGAAGAAGAAAAAACATAGACCCAGATTTCCCTCGCCCGGACGCGGGTCACCGGGGCCTCCCTCTGGAGCCAGCCCCAGAGGTGGGGCACGATGGCGAGCGCCTGGTGGCCGGGCCTGTTCCCATGGGGCCCGGCCGGGCACAGCCCGAAGAGGCAACGTGGGTCACCCCTCCAATGGGCTCACCACCCATAGCAGGGGCCATAGAGGTCGGGTGCAATGTGAGCTGGGCGGCAGCCGAAGGCAGGGCACTTGGCGGTCCGATCCTCGGCTACAGAAGCTAGCTCTTGGGACGTGGAACGTCACCTCACTGGGGGGAAAGAGCCTGAGCTAGTGCGCGAAGTTGAGAAGTTCCGGCTGGATATAGTCGGACTCACTTCGACGCACAGCAAGGGCTCTGGAACCACTTCTCTCGAGAGGAACTGGACCCTCTTCCACTCTGGCGTTGCCGGCAGTGAGAGGCGACGGGCTGGGGTGGCAATTCTTGTTTCCCCCCGGCTCAAAGCCTGCACGTTGGAGTTTAACCCGGTGGACGAAAGGGTAGCCTCCCTCCGCCTTCGGGTGAGGGAACGGGTCCTGACTGTTGTTTGTGCTTATGCACCAAACAGCAGTTCAGAGTACCCACCCTTTTTGGGAGCACTCGAGGGAGTACTGGAAAGTGCTCCCCCGGGTGATTCCCTTGTCCTACTGGGAGACTTCAACGCTCACGTTGGCAACGACAGTGAAACCTGGAGAGGCGTGATTGGGAAGAATGGCCGCCCGGATCTGAACCCGAGTGGTGTTTTGTTATTGGACTTTTGTGCTCGTCACAGTTTGTCCATAACAAACACCATGTTCAAACATAAGGGTGTCCATATGTGCACTTGGCACCAGGACACCCTAGGCCGCAGTTCCATGATCGACTTTGTAGTTGTGTCATCGGATTTGGGGCCTTATGTTTTGGACACTCGGGTGAAGAGAGGGGCGGAGCTTTCTACCGATCACCACCTGGTGGTGAGTTGGCTGCGATGGTGGGGGAGGATGCCGGACAGACCTGGGAGGCCCAAACGCATTGTGAGGGTCTGCTGGGAACGTCTGGCAGAGTCTCCTGTCAGAGAAAGTTTCAATTCCCACCTCCGGAAGAACTTTGAACATGTCACGAGGGAGGTGCTGGACATTAAGTCCGAGTGGACCATGTTCCGCACCTCTATTGTCGAAGCGGCTGATCGGAGCTGTGGCCGCAAGGTAGTTGGTGCTTGTCGGGGCGGAAATCCTAAAACCCCTTGGTGGACACCAGCGGTGAGGGATGCCGTCAGGCTGAAGAAGGAGTCCTATCGGGTCCTTTTGGCACATAGGACTCCGGAAGCAGTGGACATGTACCGACAGGCCAAGCAGTGTGCAGCTTCAGCGGTCGCTGAGGCAAAAACTCGGACATGAGAGGAGTTCGGGGGAGCCATGGAAAACGACTTCCGGACGGCTTCGAAGCGATTCTGGACCACCGTCCGCCGCCTCAGGAAGGGGAAGCAGTGCACTATCAACACCGTGTATGGTGCGGATGGTGTTCTGCTGACCTCGACTGCAGATGTTGTGGATAGGTGGAAGGAATACTTCGAAGACCTCCTCAATCCCACCAACACGTCTTCCTATGAGGAAGCAGTGCCTGGGGAATCTGTGGTGGACTCTCCTATTTCTGGGGATGAGGTCGCTGAGGTAGTTAAAAAGCTCCTCGGTGGCAAGGCCCCAGGGGTGGATGAGGTCAGCCCGGAGTTCCTTAAGGCTCTGGATGCTGTGGGGCTGTCTTGGTTGATAAGACTCTGCAGCATCGCGTGGACATCGGGGGCGGTACCTCTGGATTGGTAGACCGGGGTGGTGGTTCCTCTCTTTAAGAAGGGGGACCGGAGGGTGTGTTCCAACTATCGTGGGATCACACTCCTCAGCCTTCCCGGTAAGGTTTATTCAGGTGTACTGGAGAGGAGGCTACGCCGGATAGTCGAACCTCAGATTCAGGAGGAACAGTGTGGTTTTCTTCCTGGTCGTGGAACTGTGGACCAGCTCTATACTCTCCGCAGGGTTCTTGAGGGTCCATGGGAGTTTGCCGAACCAGTCTACATGTGCTTCGTGGACTTGGAGAAGGCATTCGACCGTGTCCCTCGGGAAGTCCTGTGGGGAGTGCTCAGAGAGTATGGGGTATCGGACTGTCTTATTGTGGCGGTCCGCTCCCTGTACGATCAGTGCCAGAGCTTGGTCCGCATTGCCGGCAGTAAGTCGAACACATTTCCAGTGAGGGTTGGACTCCGCCAAGGCTGTCCTTTGTCACCGATTCTGTTCATAACTTTTATGGGCAGAATTTCTAGGCGCAGTCAAGGCGTTGAGGGGTTCCGGTTTGGTGACCGCAGGATTAGGTCTCTGCTTTTTGCAGATGATGTGGTCCTGATGGCTTCATCTGACCGGGATCTTCAGCTCTCACTGGATCGGTTCGCAGCCGAGTGTGAAGCGACCGGAATGAGAATAAGCACCTCCAAGTCCGAGTCCATGGTTCTCGCCCGGAAAAGGGTGGAATGCCCTCTCCGGGTTGGGTAGGAGACCCTGCCCCAAGTGGAGGAGTTCAAGTACCTAGGAGTCTTGTTCACGAGTGGGGGAAGAGTGGATCGTGAGATCGACAGGCGGATCGGTGCGGCATCTTCAGTAATGCGGACGGTGTACCAATCCGTTGTGGTGAAGAAGGAGCTGAGCCGGAAGGCAAAGCTCTCAATTTACCGGTCGATCTACGTTCCCATCCTCTCCTATGGTCATGAGCTTTGGGTTATGACCGAAAGGATAAGATCACGGGTACAAGCGGCCGAAATGAGTTCCTCCGCCGTGTGGCGGGGCTCTCCCTTAGAGATAGGGTGAGAAGCTCTGTCATCCGGGAGGAACTCCAAGTAAAGCCGCTGCTCCTTCACATCGAGAGGAGCCAGATGAGGTGGTTCGGGCATCTGATCAGGATGCCACCCGAACGCCTCCATAGGGAGGTGTTTAGGGCACGTCCAACCGGTAGGAGGCCACGGGGAAGACCCAGGACACGTTGGGAAGACTATGTCTCCCGGCTGGCCTGGGAACGCCTCGGGATCCTCCGGGAAGAGCTAGACGAAGTGGCTGGGGAGACGGAAGTCTGGTTTTCCCTGCTTAGGCTGTTGCCCCCGCGACCCGACCTCGGATAAGCGGAAGAAGATGGATGGATGGATGGATAGAATATAAGGAAAAAGGCTCTCTAAAATGATCAATTAAAATAGTATCATAGGTATCATAGTAGTGTAGTGCACGTAACTATGGAACCATCACTTGTTTCTAAAAGTGTACTATTGAGATACCAATGATTGTGCTTCCCGAGAGGGGAACTTCATTGAATTTATGTTCCACAGATAGCAAACAGTTCTACCCCTTATAAGGTAAGGTGGAACAGACTGGGCGCTTGATTGTCTGGGCAGAAACAAACAAGCTGGCCAAACAACCATCACACCGAAAGGAAGAAGCCAATTACCTGTCAGACATTTGAAGATAGTAGTGTATAGGGTGCTGTTTGTGTTCCAAGAAATCAGGTTGCAAAGTACGACTACAAATTTAGGATTTTAAATTTTTGTTAGGATTGACTTATTTAATGAACTGTGTCTTCGTCATTGTTATCATCAATATAATTGTTCTGATTTGGATCATCTGTAAGTCATATACCTTACCAAAATAACATGAAATATCTGTTTTGTCTTGCACAACCAAAAATCCATCATTAAAAGTGTCTGTTTGCTATTGATTTGAGACGGCGCAATAATGACACCACAAGTGCATTTGTTCAACCTGACGAGTCATCATAGTCAATTACCCTCATGTCTTAGTCTGACTTGGCAGTTGGATGGCATCTTGAAATCATACGCCGTAATATATATCCTCTTTGATTAGTTATATATGTCAAATTTTTACTCATACAGTGGCATAGGGTGACCAGTTACTGTATGTTTTAACAAGGATTTGTCATGAGCTGCCATGAAAGGTCAGACTTGCTTTACTGTTTTCCTCTTTGTCCGTCCCTGTCTGTGTTCCTTCCATCCTTGTTTTTTGTACTTCCTGTTGGAGCGCTGATTGTTCACACCTGTCCCCAGTTTCTAATTAGTTAGGTCTTCAGCCAGGGTATGCCTGCACGAAAATTCTGCTTTATTGTGTATTTTTGTATGCCTCGGTGTATGTTTTATATACATATATTCCTGCATGACCTGTCTAAATCAAATTCAAACTTAACTGTTTTTGTGTAGTAGACATCCTCATAAGGGCAGCAAATGTGAATTCAAACCATGGAGGAGTTGAGGAGATATTCATAAACCAATTGTGTCTTGTTCCAAACAAGTTGTTTTTGATTTTCTCAGACACATGACGTCCGCTGATTTGCTAAAATTATTATGATAGATCTAAAATAGTATGCAGTCGCTACAAACCTTTTGAAGATTGGTAGAGACTATTATTTCTAAAGTCAGTCATGAAAGGAAAACGTAAATTTGTCTGCCGTATGCCACAGCTTCAGATTCATCTCTTTGCAAAGGTAAGATGTTTTTAGGCTTTCAAGGTCAGAGTTGGTCAGTATTGGAATGCCCTGCATAATATTGACTGAACAAATGCTTGCAGGAAAGATTGATGTTTCAAAGCAGTGAAGCCTTTTAGGGCAGTGAAGCAGCAACTTTCCTCCCTGTCTGCTGCAAACTCTGCCTTTTCTGCTTCACCGCAAGTTGCACTTCAGATGAACTGGACCAATTTGCGTGTATAAAACTTGAAATCAAATAAACAACCTGGCAAAATTGTTTCACTGGTTTACTCTGCCAACTCTGTCTATATGATTGTCCAATCATAGTGGTCTTCCAACAAAAGTGAATCCACTCGTTTATTTGAATCCTATCATACTACCCAAATTGTGTACCTCGGAATAATTTACACCTTTTAAATTTAACACAAGTGAAATACTCAGTGCATGTTTTCAAGTACTCCCCTGAGATAAGACATATCCCAGTATGTGAAATGAAAGAACTCCCAGTGGTTAAGTGTAATTAAAATTTGGAGGCCAGATGCTTTGCCTTCTCTCTATCCCCAATGAATACATTTGGCTGCCACCGGCTTCTACATTTTTCAAGAAGCTGTTTGGATGCAATATAAAGCAAGAAAAATGAGCTACATTTTCCTCCAGTGGCTATTCTTATATCAGTGGCCTTTAATAAAGATAAGAGAGGCGATAGTCACCCATGATTTCTTTAAGATATGTGATTTACAGATTACACTGTTATACTGTATCTTTATTAAGAATGAGCACATTCGAATGTCAAGGAGGGTTGACTGAACTGTGCCCTCAGGCTTCCAACCAACAACTCTTTATCGCCCCCCTTGTGGCGATAAAAATAGATGAAAATGGATAAAGATAGGGGGTAAAACATATTTTTTGTTTGAATATGGTTTTAGTATGAGGACAAACAAGACACAAACCTTCTTAATTGTTAGAAAGCCCACTGTTTAATATATTTTAATATATTTGCACTTTTTGCACTTTTTTGTTCTACAAATTTCGGCGGCCCGTGAAAGCATCGCAGTTGTGGGGCCTGTGACTCAGCAGTCTTTTTACTTCATGGATACCCATTAGATAGATAGATGGATAGTACTTTATTTATTCCTTCAGGAGAGTTCCTATACGAAAATTAACATTTTCAGCACAATCCCATTCAAGATCAGACAAACATTACAGGGAGACAGAACAGGATCGCTGACGGGTCTGCCAACTTCCGGCGCCCCTTACAAGAAAGGTGAGATACAGTTAAACAAGTGGGGGGAATGGGAGAAAAAATAAAACATTAAAATACAATTAAAAAAAAAAATGGTCTAAGCCTGGGCCCCTGAAGAGGGGGTCCAGACTGAGGCCAAGGGAAAAAAAACAATTCATAGCCATAGTATACACAAGATCAGGGGTGGCCATATTTTTTCAGCAGGTGAGCTACTTTTTAAATGACCGAGTCGAGGTGATCTACCTCATCCTCGTGTGTGTGTGTGTGTGTGTGTGTGTGTGTGTGTGTGTGCGTGCCTGCCTGCGTGTGTTTGTGCGTGTGTATATATATATATATATATATATATACATTTCCTACCTCTTATTCCCTTTTGTGGTCGCGGGGGGTGCTGGTGCCTATCTCAGCTACAATCGGGCGGAAGGCGGAGTACACCCTGGACATGTTGCCACCTCATCGCAGGGCCAACAAAGATAGACAGACAACATTCACACTCACATTCACACACGAGGACCAATTTAGTGTTGCCAATCAATCTATCCCCAGGTGCATGTCTTTGAAGGTGGGAGGAAGACGGAGTACCCGGAGGGAACCCACGCAGTCACGGGGAAAACATGCAAACTCCACACAGAAAGACCCCGAGCCCCGAGCCCGGGATTGAACCCAGGACTATTCAGGACCTTCGTATTGTGAAGCAGATGCACTAACCCCTCTACCACCGTGGTGCCCATATATATATATATATATATATATATATATATATATATATATATATATATATATATATATATATATATATATATATATATATGTATATATATATATTTTTTTGGGGGTGTATATATATATATATATATATATATATATATATATATATATACATGTGTGTGTGTATATATATATATATATATATATATATATATATATATAATGTGTGTATATATATATATATATATATATACAGTATATATATATATATATATATATATTTACTATTTACTATATATTTGGCCACCTGCCTTTACTCACATATGAATTTGAATTGCCATCCCATGGAATCGTCCAAAAGATTTTGGTATCCTGAAGCATTCAAAGTTCCTTTCACTGGAACTAAGGGGCCAGGTCCAACTCCTGAAAAACAACCCCACACCATAATTCGTCCTCCACCAAAAGGGTGGAGTGCCATCTCCGGGTTGGGGAGGAGACCCTGCCCCAAGTGGAGGAGTTCAAGTACCTAGGAGTCTTGTTCACGAGTGGGGGAAGAGTGGATCGTGAGATCGACAGGCGCATCGGTGCGGCGTCTTCAGTAATGCGGACGTTGTATCGATCCGTTGTGGTGAAGAAGGAGCTGAGCCGGAAGGCAAAGCTCTCAATTTACCGGTCGATCTACGTTCCCATCCTCACCTATGGTCATGAGCTTTGGGTCATGACCGAAAGGATAAGATCACGGGTACAAGCGGCCGAAATGAGTTTCCTCCGCCGGGTGGCGGGGCTCTCCCTTAGAGATAGGGTGAGAAGCTCTGCCATCCGGGAGGAGCTCAACGTAAAGCCGCTGCTCCTCCACATCGAGAGGAGCCAGATGAGGTGGTTCGGGCATCTGGTCAGGATGCCACCCGAACGCCTCCTGAGGGAGGTGTTTAGGGCACGTCCAACCGGTAGGAGGCCACGGGGAAGACCCAGGACACGTTGGAAAGACTATGTCTCCCGGCTGGCCTGGGAACGCCTCGGGATCCCCCGGGAAGAGCTAGACGAAGTGGCTGGAGATAGGGAAGTCTGGGCTTCCCTGCTTAGGCTGCTGCCCCCGCGACCCGACCTCGGATAAGCGGAAGATGATGGATGGATGGATGGATGGACCAAATTTCGCACTCAGCAAAATGCAGTCCAAAATGTAGTGTTCTCCTGGCAACCTCCAAACCCAAACTCGTCCATCAGATTACCAGATGGAAATAAAGGGCAACAGCATTGGCGTCGTAGACCTATTTTTATAATTTTTTTACAAAAACATGCCGACATATTCATTATAAAGTGGTCAGAATATGAGTTTAAATAAATAATCATATAACCTTCACTCAGTTTCCCCTCCTTTCATAGTGTAAGGAAGGTATAGAGCCCCTCTCGAGCGTCGGTATCCAATCCATTCCACTTGTTCACGTCACTTCCTGTTTGGAGTTTGCGCGCGTCTGACTGTCTAGTTTAACGATCACTCTGTGCAAAACCAGCAAATTTTCTTTGCCTTTTCGTACTTTTTTTGTACTTTTTGGCTTCCCTGTGTCACTGTGTTGTGACACTCTGCTGTCTGTGTCGATCGGTGCTGCGGGCTAGCACACCGAAGCCGGCTAGCATTAGCAATCTGAAATACAGGTGAGGATTCTTCTGTTGCTGGATGCTTGGGCATACAGATCATCAGAATGCCTCCACCAAGGAAGATTCAACAAACCTGGGTAACGAACCGTAAGATCTTCATCAAATTAAACGGGACGCCGCAGGCAGCAAAAGTCTTGGTGGTGAGAAAAATAGAAGATTTTGATAAGTATTGACATTGATGCTGTACTTGGTATCAATGTAGCTTTGTGACTTTCACATCATCTCAATGCAACCCACACCAAGAACACACACCACACCAAGTATTGATATGAACATGTTACAGAACATCCTACAACATCAACAAAAATAACTGGAAATGTGCGAGTATCAAGAGCATGCCACAACACAGACTGATATGGAGATTTATGGAATTTTTTTCTGCGATTGTAAAAAACACTTTAATTATTTTACCTGTGAACAATATGAAAACAGTGTAAAATCAGAAGATGGTCCGTCAATAATACATTTCAATAGTTGAAACATGTACACTAACTTTGAGGATATCAAGGATGAAATTATTTAGTCATCCATTTACTATTATTGCAATTACTGAAACCTGGTTCAACAATGATAAAGATGTTGATTTTAGTCTGAATGACTATGAATTAAGATACATAAACAGAGTAAATAAAATAGGAGGAAGGGTCGCATTGTACATTCATAAATCTGTTACATTTAAAAATTTAACAAACATGACCATAGCAATCGATGGATTATTTGAATGTTTAACAGTGGAAATCCTAAATGACAAAAAGACAAATATCTTCATGAGTTGTGTATACCGGCCGGGCACCTGCTTCAAGCATAGAAACTCCCAATGAATAGATGGGTAAACTATTTTCCTCTGTGAACCATAAAACCATATTTATCCGTGGTGATTTAAACATTGATTTGTTAAAGTCAACCAAGCAAAAACATGCTGATGACTTCATTGACACTATATACAGCTTGTCTCTTTATCCAACCATAACCAAAGCAAGCAGAATAACAACACATTGTGCCACAATCATCCACAACATTTGTACTAACATTATGGGAAATCAAATCACCAGTGGCCTATTTATATGTGATATCAATGACCATTTACCTGTTTTTACTTTATATGACTGTCATCTCAAGAAAACTAAAGACACTATGACAAACATCTTTAAACGAATAACAACTGAGGAAACAATCTGTGCCCTATACAATAGTTTAGCAGTGCAGGATTGGACTTCAGTTTACAGAGAACTAAATGTGGACAGTGCTTATTGTTATTTTTTACACATCTTTACTTCCCTGCATAAGAAATACTGCCCAGTGAAAGAATATTTTATAAAAGGAAAAAAATAAAATAGCCCTTGGAACACAAAAGGTATAATTAATGCCTGTAAAAAGAAAAACAGTCCCTCCAAACTTTTCATCAAAATAAAAACAAAAGAAGTCGAATAACGATACAAGGAGTACAACATTTTTTTTTCTGATATTATTAGAACAACCAAATGCTTATATTATAAAAAAAAAAAAACAACTATATGAAAACAAAAACAATATAAAAAAATACACTTGGGATGTTTTGAATTGTCTAATTAAGCAAGGATATTCAAAGTTGACTTATCCTGGTTACTTTATTGATGAAAACGGTGAAGATTATAATATGAGTAATATAGTGAATAAGTTCAATGGTTTTTTTTTGTAAATATTGGTCCTAAGTTGGCTGTTGATATCCCAGACAATGGAGTTACAAAATCAACTATTGAACACAATTCTTGGTCATTCTTCCTCTCAGCTACAAATGAGCAGGAAGTGACAAACATTGTGCGGAAGTGTAAAAATGAAATGCCCACTTACTGCCATGATATCAACATGATATTGCTTCAAAAGGTTATACTGAATATTGTAAAACCTCCTAACTTATATTTGTAACCTATCATTCCAGACTGGCCGATTTCCAAGTCAAATGACATTTGCTAAGGTAACTCCACACTTCAAAAGTGACAGCAAACACGATTTCACCAATTACCGAACAATCGCTCTTTTGCCTCAGTTCTCAAAAATCTTAAAGAAACTATTTAACTTTCTCCTTGAATCTTTTCTTGAGAAACATCATATAATCAATGACGGTCAGTATGGCTTTAGGTCCAAACGAACAACCTCAATAGCGATAACTGGAGCTATTGATGAAATGACTAATGCACTGGAGCATAAAATATATGCAGTTGGTATCTTTATTGATCTAAAGAAAGCCTTTGATACCATTAATCAGTCAATTCTACTAGATAAAATGGAAAGATTTGGAATTAGGGGGCTGGCTGGTGACTCGTTAAAAAGTTATTTAACAGGAAGGGTACGTTTTGTAAAAAGGGGTCAATTTTTATCTGATAGTCTTGGCACAGCTTGTGGTGTCCCCTAAGGGTCCGTGTTGGGGCCCAAACTGTTTAATGTATATATTAAAGATATGTTTAATACATCTAAAGTACTGACATTTATACTATTTGCAGACTACACAAATATATTCTACAGTAGTGATGACAATGATGAGCTCATAAATACAGTAAACAAAGAACTAACTATAGTAAAAAAATGGATGGACACAAATAAATTATCTTTGAATTTAAATAAAGCTAAGATAGTGATGTTTGGAAATCGCAACATAACGTCTGAACAGAAAATAAGTATTAATGGTACCCAAATTGAAATCGTGAATGAGAATACATTTTTGGGAGTAATAATTGATAGTAAACTATCATGGAAACCTCATGTCAGACATATTAAAACAAAAATCGCCAAAAGCCTCTCAATTATAAACAAAGCAAAACCATACCTCAATAAAAATGCACTCCGTACTCTATACTGCACCTTGGTACTGCCATACCTTACATACTGTGTTGAAGTATGGGGGAATACTTACCACAACACAATTCATCCTGTGATCATATTACAGAAAAAAGCAGTGCAGATCATTCTCAATATTGGTTATTTGGAACATACTCATAATCTGTTTATGCAATCAAATTTGCTGAAATTTGATGACCTTGTTAAATATAATACATTAATAATCTTATATAAAGCATTTAACAAATTATTGCCGCCTAATATACAACATATTTTTATAAGACGAGTCCAGGCTCATAACTTGAGAGGCTTTGGATTTCCAATTTTCAATTCAAACTATGATACAAACATTGGGACTGGTTCAAATATAGAGATGAGGGTCTTTAGTTTAATTTGACTTGCTGCTGTACTCTGTATCAAAGTATTATCATGTGCGCAATGTTCACTTACCATTATTGCCAAGTTGTCTATTACCATTTTTGCTCGGTTCTCTATTACCATTGTTGGTGTTTTCATTATTCCTACATTATTGATACAAATTATTGATACACATCCTCTAGTATACCTCTTAGTCTTTATTTTTTTAGCCGTTTGTGAACTTTTGTGCTCGTGCGCTACGTTCGCTCGCATCCTGTGCATCTCCTGGGGGCTAAGCCCACCCTGTCCTTAAAAGCTAGTGACGCCCCTGGGCACCCGTGCATTAGAGTAATAGCAAGCTACCGGTTGATGGGGGAAGGGTGTGTCAGTCGATTGAGAGGAATCCAAAAAAAAGTCCTAAAAAATATTGAACAGCAAACTTCGCTACGACGTAATTTCCGTCACCTTGTGCGACGACGCTGGCTGCTGGGAACTTAACATGAAGAAGAAAAAATCAACCAGCAGGAACAAGAGAAACACTTTTCTATTTCAACAGACTCTCTCCTTACTGGCTGTCGGAAGTCAAAAGTTCCTGTTTTCTCAATAAAAGTGCTGCTCTATCCTGCCTGTGCGAACAAAATTAAAGTCTCTGAAAACTTGCGCACACAAACTAGCGAGCTACAGAGTTAATTCCTATGTATTTCTTGTAATGGGTATAAAAACGAGTATGGAAGCTGGACAGATACAAATATAAAAACAACCACTTTCATGTGGTGTTGGGAACAAAGGTGTCATGATCTGTGGTTTGGATTATGTTTTTTATTTTCAATCTAAGACTCCTTCGCTTCCTGTTTCTTGTGCACCCTTGTTTGTTTTGGCTACCATGGTTACTTATTATATCCACCTGCTTCTAATTAGTGTTCAGCCGATCACCTGCTGCCTGAGCACTAATAAAAGGGATTATTTAAACCTGCCTTTCCATCCAGTGAGGGCTGGAGTATTGTTTGCTGTTTGTCATGGCCTGCCTTTTTTCGGAAGCTGAGAGCTATTCCCTGGATCCCGACTCCTATCCCTGTATGCTGTTTCCTGGTTCCTGGTTTGTGTTTTCCTTGCCTTATTTTTTTAACATTAAAGCCATGTTTTCATTTTCCAAGCCTGTCATCTCTGCATCTTGGGGTTTGTCACCAACACCCCCTGACAAAAGGAAGACTTTCTATCCCCTACTTCAGGCAGTGGTTCTCAACCTTTTTTCAGTGATGTACCCCCTGCGAAGCATTTTTGGTTGAAAAAAGAGATAAAGTAAAATACAGCACTATACATCAGTTTCTGATTCATAAAATTGTATAACAGTGCACAATATTGCTAATTTGTAGTGGTCTTTCTTGAACTATTTGGAAAAAAAGGTATAAAAATAACTAAAAACTTGTTGAAAAATAAACAAGTGATTCAACTATAAATAAAGATTTCTACACATAGAAGTAATCATCAACTTAAAGTGCCCTCTTTGGGGATTGTAATAGAGATCCATCTGGAATCATGAACTTAATTCTAAACATTTCTTCACAAAAAAAATAAATCTTTAACATCAATATTTATGGAACATGTCCACAAAAAAATCTAGCTGTCAACACTTAATATTGCATTATTGCATTTCTTTTCACAGTTTATGAACTTACATTCATAGTTTGTTGAAGTATTATTCAATAAATACATTTATAAAGGATTTTTGAATTCTTGCTATTTTTAGTATATTTAAAAAAAAAATCTCACGTACCCCTTGGCATACCTTCAAGTACCCCCAGGGGTACACATACCCCCATTTGAGAACCACTGTCCTACATAATGTAAATTCGAAGTTGTGGAGCTTATCAGCAACTACTGTGAATCCTGTCTGATTCCAATCAATGCAAGTCATCAGAATAAGTTAATACACCAACTTATATTCTTGTCTTCATGAAAGGAGAGAATCTGTATGTGTTAAAAATGTTCATATTCATATTAAACACCTTAAACATGTGAACGGAAAAACATCTATTGTATATAAAGATGAGGTACATCATCTCGACTTGGTAATTTGTTAAGTATCACGGCTGATGAAAAAGTGCGGGCACCCAAGATTTATTTACATCTATAACTTTCTCAGACGCTGCCACAGAAAGACATGTTTTATGCCACTCCTTCTTTATCTCATTTTGACAACCAAACATTTAATCCTGTGCTCGAATGCACAAAGGTGAGCTTTGTTGATGTTATTGACTTGTGTAGACAAGCTTTATTGACTTGTTTTTGACTTGTGTGGAGTGCTAATCAGGCCGATTTGGTCAGTGCATGACTGCAAGCTAATCAATGCTAACATGCTAATTAGGCTAGCATAATCATGGCTCGTTTGTAGGTATATTTGAGCTCATTCAATTTCCTTTACTTGTGTCGTCTGTGTATTTAATTTATATTTGCATGCCTCATGACACATTATCTGTATGTAATATTGGCTGCATTTTTGATAGTAGTGCGTCATAGTGTTATAAACCACAGCAAACGTTGCCCAGCTTGCCAGAGATTGCAATAAATCCATTAGAAGAAGACAGCCTGCGGTTTCCTTTAACATGGACACACACATTTATACCTTTGGCCATTTGAAGCCAGTAATTTCCAGACGTTATCTCACCCTCTGGGAAGCCTTTGTTATACTAATATTTTTCAATAACGGAAGAGATAACCAATGCAATAAATAGCAAAAAAGGTGGCTGCAGTGTTTATGGATTTAACAAAAGCATTTGACACATTTAATCATAGCATCTTAATCAACACATTAGAACGGTATGGCATCAGATGGTTGGTCTTGAACTGGATTAGAAGCTACTTGACCAACAGGCAGCAATACGTGAAGATAGGCGAACACACTTCTACAGAGTTGCAAATATTTTGAGGCGTACCTCAGTGTTCAATACTTGGACCAATATTGTTAAATCTCTATATAAACAACATTTGTACAGTTGCAAAGAACTTTAAGTTAGTATTATTTGCAGATGACACAACTGTGTTTTGTTCAGGAGAGAATACACAGAAGATAATACAAATAATAACAGAAGAAATGAACAAATTAAAAAGATGGTTTGACAAAAAAAAATAAAAAAACTTATATTTGGTAATAGTGGAAGAGAAAGGCAAACACAAATAAAAAGTAGACATTGAAAGGGTGCAATAATAAAATCTAATATAAAAAATATACAACATCAAGTAGCAAGAAACACGTCAATAATGAACAAAGCAAAACATGTTCGAGATCAAAAATCACTTCACATTCTCTACTGCTCGCTAGTGTTAGCATGAGTTATTGTCGGGAAACAACTACTAATGTGTGCTTCATTCACTAACTGTGTAACAAAATAGATCAATTAGAATAATACATAATGTTGTACATAGAGAACATACAAACCCTTAATTGTATCACAATTATTGAAATTCAGTCGATTTGGTGCATTGGCAAACAGTTAAAAGGATGTACAAAGCAAACTATAACCTGCTACCTAAGAATATACAAGAATTCTTCTCAACAAAAGAGGAGAAATATAACCTTAGAGGAAATTGTAATTTAAAACATTTGTATGCTCGTACAACACTTAAAATCTTTAGCATATCATTATGTAGAAAGAAAATTTGGAATGGATTAACCAAAGAACTCAAACAAAGCACCAATATGATTTGGTTTACGAGACCATTCAAACAACAAGTGTTCACAAAGTACACAAAACAAGAATTATGATGAACATCGTGAATCCTTTTTAATTTTAATTATTTTATTGAGACAAAGATTATTTATGCATTTTATATTTGTTTACTTACTATGTTATACTATTTGTTTATTATTTATGTATTTACTGTTATGTTAAAGAGAACAAGGAAATAGGATAAAATTGCTATGGTATTATTAGGGGTAGGATTAAATAAACTCAGCTTCTTCTTACTATTTTTGGGACGTGTTGTAATGAAACAACTGGAAATATGTGATGCATTACATTGTATCGTATGCATGTTCAAAATAAACTGAAACTGAACTGAACTGAATGTTGTAAAATGTGTTGAATAAATATTACATTTTAATATTTCTATTTGCGTAAGCCTGCAACACATGTTTCTTTTAGAACGGCGTGCTGCCAGGCAGGTGGCTGTTGCATACGAAACAAATACCTGTGCAAGCAGATATTCTCACACATGAACAACATCAAATCCAAATACCGCACCCGCCTCACAGGTAAGAGCTGGCAGTCTGAGCAAATATAAACACTTAAATTATGTGTTGCCTTCATTATACGACTTATATAAGGCTTTTAATATTTTTTGCGGCTCTTGACAGATTTGTTTTTGCACTTTTGGTCCAATGTGACTCTTGCAACATTTTGGGTTGCCGAGCCCTGCAACAGACCTAAAATCTATTCATGATAATGTTCATCCCCTACACTCTGAAAATTGACTCGAATTACAATATCAGAGTTTATTTTATTCATTTCCATAGAATTTAATGGAAAGTGCATTTGTGAGCTGGTAAGTATATTACTGTGGACTGCTGTAGTTGGTATAACGACATCCTGATTATACATCTGCCATTTTTGAGTATTGTGTTGTTTAGTTTTATCGACACAAATTGTAAGTCAATGTTAGTAACTTTGGAGAATGCATCGTTGAGCCATTCGGACATTACGATCTAAAATGGAATATGACCCCAGATTTAAGTTGAAATTGCACATCCAACTATCAGCATTGGAACTTTTCCTTAATATAATTGATTCCTGAGCATGTTTAACTAGTGACCTCAGGAGTGGGAAATGTTCAATCTTACCAAGACATAAATAGTAGGGTGTTTCACATGATGATACAAAGTAGCCTATGTGTTCCGGTTTACGGAAAATTTTGTACAAATCAATAGCAATGACAATTACCGTCACTTATGCTCACTGCAAGGCTATGCTTTCTAATGGGAGCAGTACAAGTGGGATGAACATGTTATTTTGGTTGTACATTTAAGTGCTGCTGCAGCATACTAAGAAGAAGTGTGTTATTGTGCAGAGACACTGTGCAAACAGGTTTACAATCATAAACAATTTGACTGTCACATATCATTGCAGGTCACAAATTGAAATTAGAGCTACAAACAAAGTTTATATCTCAACACATTCTATTAATCTCAAAAAAATATTGCATTTATCATGTATAAAAACAAATGAATCACAATTTATTTTGACTGCACATACTATTTCACCCTAAGTTAATTGGTCAGCGTCAATGAATTACAACAGTCCAGAGACTCCGACTGCTGTGCAAATTTCACTTCAAAATACACCTCAACGGAAAACTGTTACCAAATTTTGAGCAAATAAATGGTGTGCATTCAAGTAAAACATTTTAAAAATGTTTTCTACATTACATTCTGACCATAAATTGCATTTGTGTCAAAAATAGGGGTCTATTTTATATACTATACTTCTAAATTATGCAAGTAATTTACTGTGATTAATCACAAATAGTTGAACTTAAAAAAAAAAAAAAAGGTTAGTCAGATTAATAAAAAACAAACACATCCATCGATCCAATTTTTACTGTTTGTCCCGTTCGGGATCGCGGGGGATCAAATACACTGGCCAGTAATTTAGAGTTGAAGACTTGAATACAATTTCTCAGTGCCAAAGTAGGGAACTTAGTAATGAAAACCCGCATTATATTTTGTGACCAATTGACTGTCAAATTAAAAAGTGAGAATGGTGAACGGGTTATACTTCTACAGCGCTTTTCTACCCTCAAGGTACTCAAAGCGCTTTGACACTACTTCTACATTCACACACACGTTCACAAACTTGGCTGGAGCTGCCATGCAAGGCCCCAACCACGACCCATTAGGGACAAGGGTGAAGTGTCTTGCTCAAGGACACAACGGGCGTGACCAGGACGGCAAAAGCTGGGGATCGAACCAAGAACAAAATGGCTTTATGGGGGAGATGCTGTAAAAGTGGTAATAGTAATAAATAAGACTGCCCATAAAACGGTGTATCCTGAAAAGAAGGTCTGAACATGCTGTAGCTCTAGAAGGCTATGTAAAACTTTTATCTGTGCAACATTTTGACCAAAGAACCACCATTACATGTTATTCAGACCACAGAGAAGTGTTTTAAATGTAAGATAAAATCATAATACAGTAGGTAAGATTGCATTGATTTCACTTTAAGCATGAGTGAAAAACTTCCTACTGACCTGATAAGACCTGTTATATCTAAAAGAGAAAGAGACGATACAGTATTATGTCCTGGTGGTTGTTTGAGCAAACTGCAGCTAGTCCTGGATAGTCCCATTCCTGAATGCTTCAGTCACACGTAAGAATCTCATAGGAATGAGGCAAAACTATATCTTTATCTACTGTATGACCCCTTTAAGCAATCATTGATCATCATTAATAGTTTATAATTGCATATACATATTCTTACTTTTTAAAACGTATGTTCAACTATCACTTCAAACCTTTATTTTTCTTTTGACACCGATTGCTTTAACCATTGTTATTGTTAAATATTTCTATTAAAAAAAAAACATTAACACGTTTTGAGTCTTTTTTTTTTTTTTTTTTACTGTAGATTCCCGCCGTTTGCATGGGTTCTGTTCCGAGACAACCCTTGATTATCAGAAAAATGCCAGTAATTAAGAATGGAGACTCAATAAATGCTTTTTAGGCACCAATTTAAGCGATACCAGTTGAAGTCTCTGATTTCGGATCAACATTTGCAATTACAGTGACAACTGCATTTATCAGACAGCGCTATATTAACCATCCTCATCTCTTGAATCGCCACAGCATGCTCATGACAAAGGAATCTGAACTAAAGGCATAATCCAATGAGATCTAAATGCTTAAGTCTCAATATTGTTATATTCACTAAATACTTGCAATAACTGTTTCCTGCATTTCTTTTGGGTTTGCATAATTAATACTTTGTTGCTGATGTGTTTTTTCACTAAAAATAGTTGCCCATTTCCAGAAAATACACACAAATTGGACCTTTTTTGTCTAGTTGAGATTATGTTTTATAATATATATATTGTCTGTTCTGTGTTGAGCAAATGAATAAAATACATATGAACAGTACACATTGTACATAAAATAAAACAAAAAAAATTGAAAATTCGTTTGATCCATCTATCCATGAATGGACGGATGGAAATTCATGTGAAACATGCTTTTGTCAGATGCCTGCAATTATTGTCATTTATTCAGGCCATTGTATCCTCAGAACAGGAACTTAGTCATTCTGAACATGACTCACATTGTCATGGAAACATTTTGCCTCAAAAACCTTGATAGAGTAGCTCTCGTCTGAGAGGATTGTGCAGTCTGCAAAAGTATTCATCCTTAAAAATGGGCAGAGAATGATTGGTTCCACTCAATTGCGGTGCGAAATGACAGTTAAGATAAATCGAGGGAGCGCTCTACCGGCACTTCAACAGTTGTTACAGTACAGTCACCCTTGTCCTAATTCCATCCAGTTGTATCAATGGTCAAGGGTGCTCCTGAAACCAAAATTGCCTGTTGCATTGTTATTTCTTAGAGCAGGGGTGTCAAACGTACGGCCCGAGGGCTGGATCAGGCCGGCGAACAGGTTTTATCCAACCCCGAGGGATGAGTTTGCTATGTATAAAAATGAACCTGAAATTTTTGAAATGAAAGAAACAGCTGTTCTAAATGTGTCCACTGGATGTCGCAATAGCAATTCTTTGTATCCTTGTAGATGGTGCTACATATGCACAAATTAAACCACATGATGTTAGTACATCAGTCGAGGAAAATAATCAAACTACATAAATAACATACCGTAATTGGATTTTGATATATCTTTTTTATGTTGATAGATTAAAAAAATAACACAGATGAGTTGACTGATTATCACAATTGTTTTTTCAGAAAATATAAATAATGACAAATAAAGATAGAATACTATCAACCACAAAATGTAAGTGTAAAAAAAAAAAAACATTTCACAATTTCAGAATGTGCTTGCTCTATTTTTAAACAAGAAAACAGTCTAGTTCAATGGTTCCCAAACTTTTGCAGGCTGGTGCCCACTTGGCTCCCCAGTGAATTCCTAGCGCCCAAAAATCTTGATATGACTTTTTGAAAATTCTGAACATTACAAGCTTGAAATTACAAACCTGAGCTTTTGCTTTTGTAGTCTATGCTGTCAGATCTGACTGGGCCAGAGCGGCGTGTGGTAACCGGACCCTGATGCGTCGTCCACTGACTCGTCCTGCTGCACGCGTTGTGTACAAATCGTCAAACAAACGTTCGAACTTCTGACTTCGACTTCGGACTGCCGCCCCCCTACCGCCCCCTTCTTCCTCACCGCCCCCCCAGATCTTTCCATCGCCCCCAGGGGGGTGGTACCGCCCACTTTGGGAACCACTGGTCTAGTTTAACAATGTCGTACATGTAGTTACTTGGTAAAGTAATTGTGTGAATGGACCACTTAAATGTCACACCTATGGATCATGTTTTGTTTTGTCATGTTTTGATTTTGAGCATTCAGTTCTGTCTTGGCACTTCCTGGTTTGTTTTCGTCTCCATGCCAACTCATTAGTTTTCACCTGTCACGTCCCTGTTCTCAGCCTCACACCTGTTTTCACTAATGATCATAGCTATTTAAGTCTCTCTTTTTCTTGTCTTCGTCCTGGGATTTTCACACACGCTAGCCATGCTGCACCTCCTTCACGCCCTCGTTTATCTGCTTCATGCCTTGCTACGTTGTTCATTTTGTCCAAGTAAGTCTTTGTTTATAGTTCATAGCCAATTGTTTTTGTGCAAAGTCCTTTAGTTTATGTCCATCATTTCATGCCATCGAGCAGGTGTTTTTGTTTCACGTTTGTACTGTGTAGCCAAGTTTTGTACCTCCATGGTGAGCACTTTTTGTTGGTTGTTTATTAAATAAATGTCATGTACTCACGTCCACGCCTCGCTCGTGCTGATCCTCATCTGCATCGAGGAAACAATCCACGTCCAAGCCTTGTTGTGACAGAAGATCACAGCAGAAGTTTCTTCGCAGGAGATCTGCACGAGGAATCTCTCTCCAGCCACGAGAAGCAGGAGATGTTCCTCCGGCTCGTCGCGGACGCTCAGCCATGGGCGCACGAGGACAAAGTGGAGTTGAGCGATGAGGAGCTTCCTCCCGGCGCGGTGGAAGCATGGAGCCAACTTCTGGCAAAAGTGGCGGATGCAGAGGACCGCTTCCGCTCCCACTCGCGGGCCATCCGGATGTCCTCCCCAGCACCTGGCTCATCGCGCGGTGACGACACACCACCTGGGATGCGAGCGCCCCGGCGGCGGCCCGGAGCAGCGCACAGGCACGCGCGGAAGAGGGGCAGGACTTGTCCCTCAACGCTGTCCGACAGGCTCGCACCGTGCGGCTTTTCCTCCCCTCCCAAGGCACATTTTTTTTTTTTTCTGCACAATATCAAAATAAAACCAAACAAAAAGAACTATGTGGACAATTCAAAGGGGAGGATTCTGCCCTCCTCCTTACCTCCCTCCCCCCTCCCCAAAAGACTTTTCCAGCTCACGATGAGAGTGTCTGGGAGTCACTCCTTGAGGGGGGGGGCTGGGGCTGGGAGTTTGTTGGTTGATTCTGCCTAGTGCGTTGCCAAGCCACAGCGTCCAGCAAGTTCCCCACTTCCAGTTTTTCAACCTGCCAAGCCACAACGGCCACTAGCACCAAGACCAAGTCAAAGTCCACTATCAAGTCCAAGACCAAATCCAAGTCCAAGGCTAAAACCACAACCTGATCCACATCCAAGTCCACGTCAAAGTCCACATCCATGTCCACGTTCAGTAACAGTGCCTGCTCCAAGACGCCAAGCGCCGCCAGTGCCAGCGCCAAGACGCCAAGCACCACCAGTGCCAGCGCAAAGACGCCAAGCGCCGCCAGTGCCAGCGCCAAGCGCCGCCAGCGCCAAGACGCCAAGCGCCAAGACGCCAAGCGCTGCCAGTGCCAGCGCCAAGACGCCAAGCGCCGCCAGTGCCAGCGCCAAGACGCCAAGCGCCGCCAGTGCCAAGACGCCAAGCGCCGCCAGTGCCAGCGCCAAACCCAAGCCCAAGTCGACCGCCAAGTCAACCGCCAAGCCCAAGTCGACCGCCAAGCCCAAGTCGACTGCCAAGCCCAAGTCGACCGCCGACGCCAAGCCCAAGCCGAGCGCCAACGCCAAGCCCACGCCGAGCGCCAACGCCTGCCACGTTGACGACGCGTCCGCCGCCTTGTCAGTCGCGGATATGGAAACTACGATGGCGTCCACCACGCCAAAGATGCCGACCTCGTCGGCCACAATTGTGGCCACTACGTGGTCGTCAGCCACGCCCTCCTCGTCGGCCACGGTTGTGGTTTTTACGTGGTCGTCCGCCACGCCAAGAGGGTCGGCCACCGATATGGCCGTTCCCGGGTCGCCCACCTCGGTCCTCCACGCGTTGCCGCCACCTGACTCTGCCCCGTTGGATACGGGGACACGTGGTTTGGCGATCCTCCGCCATGTCCCCCTCCCGCCCTCCCATGACTCTCGATCATAGTTTTGTTTTGTTTTTTGTACATCTGGGAGCTGTCCTTAACGGGGGGGCTCTGTCACACCTATGGATCATGTTTTGTTTTGTCATGTTTTGATTTTGGACATTTAGTCCTGTCTTGGCACTTCCTGGTTTGTTTTCGTCTCCATGCCAACTCATTAGTTTTCATCTGTCACGTTCCTGTTCTTAGCCTCACACCTGTTTTCACTAATGATCATAGCTATTTAAGTCACTCTTTTTCTTGTCTTCGTCCTGGGATCTTCACACACGCTAGCCATGCTGCACCTCCTTCACGCCCTCGTTTATCTGCTTCATGCCTTGCGACGTTCATTTTGTCCAAGTAAGTCATTGTTTGTAGTTCATAGCCAATTGTTTTTGTGCAAAGTCCTTTAGTTTATGTCCATCATTTCATGCCATCGAGCAGGTGTTTTTGTTTCACGTTTGTACTGTGTAGCCAAGTTTTGTACCTCCATGGTGAGCGCTTTTTGTTGTTTGTTTATTAAATAAATGCCATGTACTCATGTCCAAGCCTCGCTCGTGCTGATCCCCATCTGCATCGAGGAAACAATCCACGTCCAAGCCTTGTTGTGACAATAACCCACATTTCTACTCCGATTCCAACCATTCCACCTTTCACACTCTGCACTTACCCTCAAATTTCAAGTCAATGTGGTTCCAAATTTCCAGGATTACGTGGAATGACCATGAAATGTTCCCCAATGAAAATGAATGGGCAATGTATAATCCCATGTTTAATAACTAATTGAAAACGTTCCAACCGCTGCTATGGAAACGGAAATAAATTGCGCTGAGGAAAGAAGTACCGTTAATGCATACAATGACCAAAATACAGTAAATATTGTACATATTACTTATTGTTTTGAATATGTCTAATACTACATTACAGGTATACTTGCAGTGTGTGTGTAAAATGTTAATGAAGGTTTATTTTAGAGGGGTCTGAAGGCTTTCTCCTATTATCAGCATTTTGCTAGAGATTTTTTACCATCTTTAGTATCTTAAAAAAAGACGTGTTATTGTCTCTCTTAATGATTGTGAATGATAGGCAAAATTCCAACAAAAATTGCAGTTCCCTTTTAAATACACTATAGTGTGGTTTAGAAATGGCAGCAGGGTGACCACCTTTCTCACTATACTTTGCAGGTTTAAAATAAAAACATGAATCATTATATTGTGTTCATGTTAGCATTAAGACACATTAACAATTAAGCAGTGGTCAGGGGTCCAGTTTTCAGCTAGTAATTAATGTACTAGTTACCAGCTAGCAATTAGCTCTGCTCGCCCTTCGTGGAGAGGGGGGGGGGCACACAGACTCGGTGACCACAAATGACGAGCTAGTCCATTGCACCGGTCACCCAGGGGGGTCCCCACATCTGCGGTCCCCTCCAAGGTTTCTCATTGTTATCCCATTGGGTTGAGTTTTTTCTTGCCCTGATGTGGGATCTGAGCCGAGGATGTCATTGTAGCTTGTGCAGCCCTTTGAGACACTCGTGATTTAGGACTATAATAAGTAAACATTGATTGATTGATTGATACGCTAAACTGTGTTACTTGAATATTTAAGTAATGGACAATACCAAGATAACTTTAGCACCAGTTTAATTCGAAACACAATCATATTTTTAAGCAGGGTATATAAATATAAGTAGTGGGTGCCCGCTCAGCTTGGGGGTCCTCGGCCTGGGAAACAGTGACATTTACTTTAAACTTTAACACTGAGACTGTTTCTGATTTCCTCCCTTCTTTTACTCTATATCGGCAATGTACGGTTGCAAAACTCAAAACATATCCAGGAATTGTAAATTTTTAATGGCAAAATATAGAGTCGTGAATTAAATATCAACATGTTAAACACATGCTGTGAATCAATTATCAGTCATATACTAGCAAGGGGTTTCCTCATCAAACCCCATTTCTGACATGTTGAAATGCAAAAGTGGGAGGAACTTGTCCAGGGTGTACACCGCCTTCCGTTCGAATGCAGCTGAGATAGGCTCAAGCACCGCCCGCGACCTCGAAAGGGACAAGCGGTAGGAAATGGATGGATGGATGGATGGATGGATGGAATTGCGCAAGTCATATTCTTCAATGTAACTTGTTAAAGCATTTTCATAACAAATCAACTATACCTTTTGTTTATTATTGTATAAAAGCACAAAATGACGTGTCTCAACAAAACTTCCTTGGAATATGTTTACCACTTGCATGTCTCACATACCCACTCCTCCATTCACAAAGCTGCCCCGAATGCATGATTTGCTTCGCTGAGCTTGTCACGCCACATCTTGTCAGTGCGCATAGACTGCTGCAGTTAGATAAAGCTGATCGAAAGCTTGGCATGTTTAATAATTGATATCCAAGCCTCCAAAAACTTGCAGTGATTTTATTACAGCCAATGTCTGCATTTTTATGACAAAATTTCATTATTTCACCATTTTGTTGTAAAACACGAGTGTTACTGAATATTTGTGGCTGAAATAAGTAGGCACTGATGCACTGATTGGGAATAAGCGGTAGAAAATGGATGGATGGATGGATGATGCACTGATTCCTCAAATCAACGTCTTAAGACGAGGCATTTCTGGTAATTCTTGTTTTTTTCCCCCTGGAATGCTTGATATGATAATTAGATGAAATCACCCGAGAAACAGTTTAAAATGTCAAACAGTTCAAATGTGACCTTCTACCAATGGGTTTTTATTTGGCGTTCAGTTGTACTGAATGTCCTTTCAGCTTTGAGTAGATTATTTTCATGCCTAAAATAAGAACTACCACAAATTAAAAATCATATTGTCATTGTCTGCAGCATAGCTGACACACAAAACCTAGTAACTCTTTGGGCTTTGAGAATTGCCAAAAGTGGATCGCATGTCGAAATTTGCAGCCCATGAAGAGTGCAGATATAGCATACAGCAGTGGTATTCAACTAAAATGTTTTTGGGGCCACGTTTCCAAAAAGCTATAGACCGGGGGTTTGGACTTCTCCCTTCACTTTTAGTATTATATTTTCTAACCAGAGTCCTCTACGGTGATTGATTTTGGTCTATTTATTTTGTCAGCGTTACAAGAGTGTCCTGCTGATTTTGAGGACCTTCTGCAAAAAAAAAGCTAGTGAAAGGTCATCTTTATTTTTAACTGAACTTGCAGGCCACCATTTGAATAGCCCAAATGATGAGAGGACTTGATATAGAACCTTGAGAAACACTACTTGTTAGTGTTGTACGGTATACCGGTGCTATTAAAGTACCACAGTACTAATTAAATAAGGTAATATACTTTATTCAAAAAAATCTCATTACTTATTTTTTTTATGCGCCTGATTGCACACCGAGGCGCATGTCGTGAGTCAACATCATCACAAGCACAGACCACTCGCAAGCAGAAACAGGGTGGAGACAAAAGAAGGATGTGGGGGGAGATTGGGCCAGCGTGCTTGCAGGACCAAAGATCACCGCCGCTTTCCATGGTGCTGAGGACGAGCACCATTGGGTAGGGGCGGGGCATGTGCTGACGGCGAGACACTGCTGGCAGGTGATTAGATTTCACAGGTGGTACGTGTTAATCTAATCATATGTTGTCTTTAACAGTGAGCGGCCGGGTGCAGGAGGAGGAGGAAGATTGGAGAAACTGCAAAGTCTGAAGCAAACGTATCTATTGAAGAGCTTGTGAAAACATTAAAACCTTTGTCAACTGTACCCAACTGGCCTCCACCGTATGTATCAGTAAGACCGGAAGTACGCGACTCTTACAAGGGAAAATGGACATATTTTGGCTTTAAAACTAACGATAAAAAGTGGGGCCATAAACACTGAAACGCTGCTCTTCAAGCGACTTTAAAACATAGCGAGCTAGCTAACAACTAACGTCCATTCACAGAATTTTAGATACTTCTAAATCACTAATCCTCTCCGGCATGGCAAAAAATAAACTAACATGTATCATTCCTTGCAGGAATGATACATCTTACAAGTATCATTCCTGCAAGAGGAGTACTAACTAAACATGCTTCACTAAAAACCGTAGGAGGATAAAATATCTAACTGCAAGCTAGCACTTCTGAATGTAAACAAATGGGTGGATCCACACAAATATCGATTGTAACAGTACCAAGTACAGGAGTGTATCTAGTTGATACTACAATGATTACATGAAGATTTTGTATTATCACAACATTTCTCAATTTATAAACTTAGGGAATATGTCTCTGTGTAAGGCAGGTCTGGGCAATTATTGTACTCGGGGGCCAGTTTTAGACAAAAAAGTGTGTCTGGGGGCCGATTAGATAGCCGGTATATCTATTTTTAGGAACACTAATACAAAACCTCACAAAAATAATTGAAAGCTAAAAACGTTACGACAGACCGCCTTAAAAAACGGAATGGAATTTGATTTTTTTTTTTTTTTACTGAATGAGACACCCAGAATGTAAATGAAAATGTGGGACTTAAAATATTAACTATGATTGATAAAACACTGAATATTTACAACATATTTTACAATCAACCGAAACGCAACCAAAATGCAACAAACAGTGAAAAAAAAAAGCCACCTATAATCTGAGATATCTCATAGTGACCATAGTAACTAATTATATGACCATAGTAGTTAGAGGACCATAGTAACTAATAAGATGAGCATAGTAATTAATTAGAGGACCATAGTAACTAATTAAAGGACCATAGTAACTAATTAGAGGACCATAGTAACTAGTATATCATGCAGATTCCAAGCATTGAAAGACGTAGTATAGTTGAAGACTTCCGGTCATTAGAAAACATCACTACACATCATAACGGCAGCTACACTTTCCATCTTAAGCATCTAAAACAATTATTTAGGAATGTCCGGCGGGCCAGATTAAAAAGCTCAACGGGCCGCATGCGGCCCCCAGGCCTTAGTTTGCCCAGGACTGGTATACAGGATAACTTTAATTATGACCAATGTACAGTATGACCTTGTAATTGCATGGTATTGGATCAATATCCACAGTTGTAGTATCACTAAAAAACGTATGTCAAGTGCCTACACAACAGAACTTTAGATGCTTATCACATTTTAACAGAAGTGTAGATAAAACACGTTTAAACAGGAATTAACCAGATATTAACAGTAAATGAACAAGTAGATTAATAATATATTTTTTACTGCTTGTCCCTCCCGATTTTGAAAAAAATATTACAATAGGAAATGACACAATATGTTACTGCATATGTCAGCAGCCAAATTAGGAGCCTTTGTAAACATGTTTGTTTACTTACTATTAAAGGTGTCATATGATTTTCTGTTCAATTAATGCCAACAATTATCAAAATACATTTCGGTACCTGTACCGGTACCAAAATATTAGTATCGGGACAACCCAACTACTAGTATAGCTGAAGTAAAAAAAAATATTACTGACTGCATCTGAAGTAAACAGGATACAGCAGCACTTTAGTTGCGCAAATCACATTCCGAAAAAAACTGTGTGACCGAATGCCAAAAAAGGAGATGACTTAAAGGTGTGCCTTGAGGAACGCCTCAGTTATGCAAATCACAAGTTTGGGCCCCAGTGCTAGTGAGGTGTCTGTTAATTAACACATATTATGTTTTGCTTATGGTGAATATTTATATTCATCATGGAGAAAGTGAACCACAGGGTTTAAGGGAATGAAGGGTATTTTGTTGTAAGCACACAATAAAACACTACACTTAACTTTGACAGCACATGTTGACTCGATTAGTCCTGGCAAGATAAAAGGCAGTAAATTGGACATTGGTATGCAAAGTTATAGCTCTATCCGGGAGATAGTTGTTTAACTTAACGCCAACATTTAAGTTATGACCGACATCTGTTGTTTTCAGACACTTACACACGAACATCTCCTTATATCAATCAATCATCCATCAATTTTCTACCGCGTATTCCCTTTGGGTTCACGGGGGGGCGCTGGTGCCTATCTCAGCTATAATCGGGCGGAAGGCGGGTACACCCTGGACAAGTTGCCACCTCATCGCAGATCAATCAATCAAAGTATACTTAGACCTTACACATTTCTCAAAGGGCTGCACAAGCCACAACGATATCCTCGGCTCAGATCCCACATCAGGCAAAGAAAACTCTTAACCCAATGGGAACAACGACACGACCTTGGAAGGGACTGCAGATGTGGGGGTTTCGCCCTAGGTGACCGGTGCAATCAATGCAGAATGGATACATGTGAGCCCAAATACAGTCTAGTCCACAGACGCAGAGACGTCACCAACTGATGCAAGGTTATGTTGTCCATCCTGGGTCACGACTATGAACAACTAGCACCTTGTCCGTGGAGTAATCGAGACGAGACGTAACGTACGCATGAATAATGATCTCAGACTTAAGCATATTACAGAGATGAAAGAAGGCTGTTTTAGTAACAATCATAATGTGTGGCTCAAATAGGAGAGTTGGGTCGAAGATAATACCGAGATTCTTTACAGTGACTTTTTGTAATTGTTTTGTTGTCAAATTTTAAGGTGGTTTTATTAAATAGGTGCCAGTGTCTAGCAGGACCGATAATCAGCATTTTCATTTTCTTAGCGTTGAGTTGCAAAAACTTGCTGGACATCCATTGTTTAATTTCATTATAACACGCCTCAATCTGACTCCAATCTGACATTTTTGCTAGCATTGGGGGCATGCAGAGTTGGGTGTCATCAGCATGACGGTGAAAGCTAACACCGTATTTGTGTATGATGTCGCCTAGCGGCAGCATGTACTACCTGAAAAGTGCAGGGCAAAGAACCGAACAATATGGAACTTTGCACGTTAACTTAAAATACTCCGAAGTCACATCGTTGTGGGAAACACACTGGATCCTGTCAGTAAGATAAGTGTTATACCAAGAAAAGGCTAAATCTGATACGTTTTAATAGAATGTTATGAGCAATGGTATCAAAAGCAGCACTAAGATCAAGTAGCAGCAACATGGATGACGATCAGCATCCATAGTTATCTATAGATCATTAGTCATTGTTGCGAATGCTGTGTCCACAGAGTGATTTGCCCTGAAAGCGGACAGAGATTGTTAGATGCTAAGTGTTAAATCAGCTGCTGTGAAACAATTTTTGGGGAGGATTTTTGAGTTAAAGGGAAGGTGGGACATCGGCCAGTAGTTTACCATGAAGTCAGTTTCGAGGTTAAGTCTTTTGAACAGAGGATGAATAACCACTTTTTTGAATGCTAGGGGAACAGTACCGGAGGAAAGTGATAAGTTAACAACATTTAGCACTGACGGTCCTAATACTACAAACAGCTCCTTGATAAGTTTCCCAGGAAGTGGGGCGGATAAGATTGGAGTAGTAATTAGTTTTAGCTACGGTAAACGTGTGTTTATAAGTTATTAAACTATCACTCCATGCCTGATGGAAAACCTCAAGTTTAGTCGCACGGCATTTAAGTTCCAGCTTTCTACATGATAGTTTTAGAGCTCTTGTTACCTCTGTGAACCAGGGAGTATGCCGTTTAGTGGCCTTTGTTAGCTTTAGCGGTGCTGTACTATCTATGGCGTTGCGCTAAAGTTAAAGTTATTAGTGAGGTTATCAATAGAGCCCACATAATTTGGGAATGGTGCCATTACCAAAGGTAGTAGGCAGAGGTTATTAGTAGCTTATTGACAATGAGTCAGAACTTCCAACTTTATAAGGTAATGATCGGATATTACTTTAGTGTACGGGAGTACCATAACTTTAGATGTGGTGACACCCCAGATCAGGACTAGGTCTAATGGTATTACCGTTGCGAAGCGTGGGTTCATTTATTATTTGTGTAAGACCACAGTTATTAATTATAGTCTTGAGCGCCACGCATAGAGGGTCTAATGGGGTATTCAGATGGATATTAAAATCCCACATTATAGTTATATTATCTACATGCATCACTAGATCAGCGACAAACTCTGAAACTTCAATGATAAGGTCGGAATAGGGCCCAGGGGTGCGATAGAAAACAGCCAGAGAGAGCGGTAGGGGTGTGACAGACCTCATATTAAGCATCTCAAATGGTTTAATTGTATTACTTAGGTTAGGAGGAAGGTTACGGTTTTCATTGGATATTAGTGCTTCACCCATTTTAAGGGGACGGGCATTATGTGCACTCGTATAGTTAGGAGGAGATGCCTCGTTAAGCTGGAAAAATTAATCTGGTTTTAGCCAGGTTTCGCTGAGACCAATGACGTTAAGATTGTTGTCTCTAATGACCTCATTAACTAATAACGCTTTGGGAGACAATATTTTGATCTTTAAAAAGCCCATATTATGGGCAGCGGGCTGTTTAGATCATTGGTCCCCAACCACCGGGCCACGGCCCGGTACCGGGCCGCGGCCCGATTGGTACCGGGCCGCAAAATATTTTTTAATAAAAAAAAGAAAAGAAAAATTTTTTTTTTTTTTTTTTTTTTTTTTTTTATTAAATCAACATAAAAAACACAATATACACTTACAAATAGTGCACCAACCACAAAAAACTCCCTTTTTCATGACAAAAACGTCCCTTTTTCATGACAAAGAAGAAAACAAAGAAAAAAAAAGGACACCCCCCGGGCTGCGGGACAAATTATTAAGCGTTGACCGGTCCGCGGATACAAAAAGGTTGGGGACCACTGGTTTAGATTATGTTTTGTGAATTGTATCTGTAGTACAGATATTAACCAAATTAATGATGGTCAGGTTGTATTCTCCTGACCTAGCGCACACCCACGAAACATGAGTGGGGAATATAAAACTTTTGGTTTGGCTTCGCCAATTTAGGAGTGACCCCTTTTTTTGTCTGGACGTCCTCCAGGTACTGCAGTCCTGTATGTATAATGCTGTTCGCTTGGAATAAAGTAACTTTTTTTTCAATGAAGCATCCCCGACATCTATTTTGATCCAGCCACACTGCTTTGTCACCCTTCTGCCCGGGAGAAGGTGACAAGACCAGAAATACACATAACGAGCAAGGTTAAAATGTCAATGCAAGGATTTGACAATGTTTTTACACTGGTCCAAGTTCCTCTATACAACAGGAGCATTCTTGTGCTTTTAGGAATTTGCTTCAAATATGTTTGTCCCTCATGTTTTGGACTGAACTCGGGCCACAAGAGCCCTGGCATGCAGCAACAGCAAAATCTACCTGTTGTGGATCATTCTTATTATTATTTATAGTAGTAGTAGTGATAGTCGTAGCACTCTTAATGTTCACATGCAGTAAATTACACAGCATATTTTCAGGTTTAAAACTCCATGTGGTGTGGCGTATACCATTTAAATGTTGTGGACCTCTTACTCCGAAATATACTTTGGAAATCAACCCTAAAAAGTACAGAACAGATATTGTTTTGGGGAAAAATAATCCAAAAAATACCAAGTATTCATTTGCGCAGAAGTAGTGTATCTTGTCTTTTCTCTAGTGCTATTTTTCCACTATTTTTCCCCTTGCAACACAGATTGTATTTCACATTAAGTAATTTCATATTTTAATCTGCATATTATATAGCATCGCACCACATGGAACTTAATTTCACACATCATTAGAGGATAACATCTTTTAAACCAGGTCATTAAAGGCGGTCTGTAATCGACCGACTGGTTTACCACAATGCATGATCAACAAAGAAAAACTACAGGGAAAAGTCATAATTCAATTACTGCAATGTCTGATGTAGACTGTAATGCTATGAATTCTGCCTACCAATGAATGTATGACTTTGTACAGATTTTTTTTTTTAAAAGGTCACACCGTGTCTTGATATAGTTTTTTATGCTCTCTCCTTTTTGGATGTGAAGGGTTAGCAGATAATGTCAGCAGGAGAGTCGACCGTTTCACTATCAGTCTCTACATTGGTGCTGCATGCCTGACTGCCAGGATCATGTGGATATAATCTTAGCCCAGTGGCAAATATAAACAATGAGCTAAAAACAGAAACTATATCATAGCTATGGGCAATGTTTAACTCACTGCAACCCCCCCAATACCTTGAAGACAAATACTGAGATCCAGCACTACTGCACAGATAAACACAATGAATAAGATAAAGACGCATAAATATATACGACACAGAGACAGAAACAGGATTACTTCAGCACTCATCACACACATTCATATTGCATATATTTGATTGAAACACAATCACAGGCTTACCTAATTGTAGTCCAGTTTTGCGAAGCACCTATATTTCGTAAGTATTTCACTATCATCAAGAGGGTTAATGATGCAGACTGTCTTATCACTTAAAAAATAAATTTGCTTCAAAGTTGACTAAACCTCATCGGCTAAATAAAGGGCCCCTTTTATACATAGTTCATATGAGTTTGTGTTCAGTGATTTGTGCAGACATTAAGCAGATCACTCGCTGTACAATCAATGGGCATCTTGTGTGAAGAAAAATCAATTAAAGGGGCAGCACAGTGGAACAGGGGTTTGTGCGTAAGCCTCACAATAAAAAAAGGTCCTGGGTTTGATCCCCGGCCTCAGGGTCTTTCTGTGTGGAGTTTGCATGTTCTTACCATGACTGCGTGGGTTCCCTCTGGGTACTCCGGCTTCCTTTTACCTCCTACATGACATGCACCTGGGGATTCATACACTAGGGTCAATGTTAATGTTGCCAATCTGTTGTGATGAGGGTGTACCTTGCCTTCTGCCTGAATGCAGCTGGGATAGGCTTCAGCACCCCCCGCAACCCTGAAAGGGACAGGCGGTAGAAAATGGATGGATGGATGGATGGATGGGTATTCCTAGCCCCTTCCTGCTCCGTCATTATAAGTATATAATGGCACATTTCCCTAGACATTCTCATTGGCACTGTGTGGCATGCAACGTTAGTCCTGGTTTTTGTAAGGCCGCTATTTAGAGTATAGAGACTTGTTTAGAGTGGCAAAGTTCTAGATGTGTGGGCAGAGTTTCTGTGCTGAAAGGGGGTCTCGCCCAGAGTGCCATTGAAGCTTGAACTGCCACTGTGTGTACAAACTATAATAGGCTACTGTGGATGTGGATGCCCAACTTTTAGAAGCTTGTCAAAAAGAGAGGGGACTTTTATCTGCTTAAGAGGTAGACATACCAGCTGAAATAACACGAAGGTTTTATTTATAATTGGAAGCTAAAAACTGGAAAAGAAGGTCTGTTGGTACAATGGCCAGTAGACATTCATTTACGTACATCAGCTATTACATTCTCTCTGTTGTTTCTCTGTATTGTGTTTCCCACTGGACGCAACTGTTCTCCATTCATCCTTAGTCACCCTTTGTATACCTTGTGGCCACTGCTTGCCATGTCTGGGCATGCTTCTACGTATGCAGTCCACAACTGGACACAGTTATGCTCCAAGGTAGTGAGTGCTTACCTATCAAATGGTGCCATCATCCTGGCTTACTGTTTTTTTTCTTCCGTAAGAGTTTTGCCATTTTAAAGGGGAAATGCACTTGTTTGGGAATTTCGCCTGTCATTCAGAATTATTATGAAGGACAAGATCACACATGTATTTTGTTTTTTGGGAGGGATTTTAAAGATGATAACAAACACTTGCAAGATGGGGCTAATGGGAGTCAATGTTGTAGCCTTCAAAATCCTCTAAAACAAGTTTAAAACCCTACATCAACGTTTTATATACACGCTGCAAGTAAATATATAAAGGTCATTTTATGCAACTTAGTTCATCGGCAAATTTATTTCTGCTTCCACAGCAGCTCACTTCTGACTTCTAGCAACAATTTTGTGTTCATACTTCCGGAAACAAACGCGAGTGTGTTCTAATCATGGCAGACTTGGTGATAGACGACGAAGACGATTATTTTTGGACAAATGAGGATCCACAACCTTATCTTTTTGAAACTGAATATATGGAGAATGAACTGCTACTTATATAAGCGAGCATGAACAAAGGTTGAATTGTTGGAGCAGACGACTTGACTTGGTTACGCTGTAAATATGGAACTTTGAGCCAAGCTATGCCGAAATAAATAGATTGCTTACCCAAAACACTTGGAGACGTCTCCAGCCAGTTGAATCAATCAGACAACTATCCATTGAGTAAGTCACTTTAATATTGATCATGATACATGGAGCACATCACCGCACAACTACGATACATACAATGTCGAGCTAGCGGTGTAAAAACAACACATGACATTTGGGCCAATACTTTACTTTCATGTTTTTCAGTCAGTACATATTTGGGTCATATCGCACTGTGTAATGCATTCCAAACTCAAAAACCATTTAGCATTTGCACACAGACAAAGTTGCTAGCTTACCCCTTGTCGTTGCTAGCTTACGGCTAATGTCCTAGCAAGGCGATGTGTTACTACGCTAGCAAAACTGTTACTCAGTGTTTGCTCTAACAATAATGATGCTGCGACAGCTTGGTTATTATACAGGTTATTGCACATAAATTAGGTATTGTTGGCGGTTTCTAGATGCATTTTTAAAGTGATTTACAGGCAAAATATATTAATCCAATTAGGTGCATTGCTAGCCACCTGGAGCGAGACTAATATTACAAGTTGGTAAGTTGCAAAACCTTTTGTCTTCTTGTTTCTCATAAGCATTGTGAAAGATAGGCAAAAAAAAAAAAAAAGGAACTCCCCTTTAAGAAATGTAATACTCTACTGCCGTTCGGCGGCTGAAGTGGATAGTGCACCCCCCAATTCGTCACTTTTAGTGTGTCAGGTAAACCGCGACACATGGGGCCATATGAATCCCCTTGACGCTGTAGTTCTCATTTTCAGGGGTGGTAATTTGGACGGTAGTTTTTAATTTAGTTTTAGTCATAGTCTTTTGACAAAACCTATTCTTGTTTTAGTCATCAAAATTAAAACCCACTTAAGCCTGCTAAGATGACAGTACATTTAGTAGACTTGAATATAAAGTATACAAGATAAGGCTTTTTTAAGTTTATTTGGACTAACTGCAAAGCATTTGTTTAACACAAAAGTAGCATTTATTTTCCTTCCAAGATGGGGCCGCTGTAGTGGCTGCTGTTGGCCGGAGCTCTGTGCTCTTGTGTCAACCCTGTTCCTGATGTTTCCCTCTTGTTTTCATGTGTTGTTTTTTTTTTTTTTTGCCTTTTGGTTCGGGACCCTTTGGGACTGTGCAACAAGGGGTGGCACTTTCGTGACTTCTGCGGGGCTTTTTTGTGAACTTTTGGATCCGCCTCATGGTAGCCTTTTGGCCATGTAGACCAGCTGCTGGGTCTCCGCCACACCAGAGTCAGTTTGGAGAGACTGGAGGAGATGCGGATGAAGGGACAGGGCTGCGGAGCTAGCGCTGAGTGTCGGGAAGAACAAGCTATACGGTGTCTTGGCTTAATGAGCAGGTATCGGACACATTGGTCTCCTTGGACGTATCCTCACTCATCCATGTAGACTGGACACTGGCCGAGAGTTGGTGGGCGGCCGAGGGTGGAGTTGGCTCTCTTGGTTGCTTTGTTGGGTCTGCTCCTGTCTTTGGCCATGATTTATATGTTTTATTTTTTTCCATTTTTTGTTGTTGTTGTTTTACTTTTGTTAGAAGCATTTAAGTTTTAATTTTTATATGTTTTATTTTTTTCATTTTTTTTTTGGTTGTTGTTTTACCTTAAAACTCATTTGTATAACCTAGCCTTTAAATAGACCCCCTTTTTAGACCAGTTAATCTGCCGTTTCTTTTCTTTTTCTCCTCTGTCCCACTCTCCCTTGTGGAGGGGGTCCGGTCCGATGGCAATGGATGAAGTACTGGCTGTCCAGAGTCGGGACCCAGGATGGACCGCTCGTCCAGAGTCGGGACCCAGGATGGACCGCTCACCTGTGTGTCGGCTGGGGACATCTCTGCGCTGCTGATCCGCCTCCGCTTGGGATGGTTTCCTGTTGGCTCCACTGTGGATGGGACTCTCGCTGCTGTGTTAGATCCGCTTTGGACTGGACTCTCGCGGCTATGTTGGATCCACTATGGATTGAACTTTCACAGTATCATGTTAGACCCGCTCGACATCCATTGCCTTCGGTCCCCTAGAAGGGGGGGGGGTTGCCCACATATGCGTTCCTCTCCAAGGTTTCTCATAGTCATCATTGTCACCGACGTCCCACTGGGTGTGAGTTTTCCTTGCCCTTATGTGGCCTCTACCGAGGATGTCGTAGTGGTTTGTATTGTGGTTTGTGCAGCCCTTTGAGACACTAGTGATTTAGGGCTATATAAATAATCATTGATTGATTGATTGATTTTGTTGGCTGTGTGTAGAAGTGGCTGGTTGCATCAGCTCTGCGCTTTTAATGTCCTTTGTGTTCTTTAATGTTTCCCTCTTACACACATATTTGAATGTGTTATGGCTATGATATTTGTTTTTTTCCTTTGCCCCAGCTTAGACTGAATATATTTTTTTTCTATTGCAGGAACCTTTCTTTTTTTAATAAATGTCTGCCTTAAATACATAAATAATTAGGAAACACTGCACTAACTTCCTCTTTTTGCTGCACGTGCGATGTAAACACATTGGATCACATTATAAGTTGTCATACAATAAAGGGGTGATATGATATAATTAGCTTTGAATCATAGATTTGTCGATGTCATAAGGACTTCCTTGCTGATGGCATCATGGCAGTAAAAATTAAACGTGTACTCTTCACTTTCTCACATGTGTACATATTACAATGTGGAACATGCATTTTTGTTTTAGCGGTGAGAAATCAACTTACTTATTTTCCAAAGAAAAGCATCTAAATGGCTCTCCTTTGTAACCATATATGTGTACAGTTAAAAAACTGCAGTTGTCTACATTTCAAAGTTGTTCCCCCGACCTACAAGACAAAATTAAATAGGACTGGATTTAATTTACAGTATATCAACATGTTCATCTCGTTTTTATTCGTTGACTAAAAAGTAGTTTCATTTTGTTATCGTCTTAGTCAACGTGCATTTGTTTTGGGAAATAGGTTGACAATTACTAAGGCGAAAATCATTAGTCAACAAAATTAACCCTGCTCACCAGATTTTGGATGTATTTTTTCTAGAATTTCTTTTTTTCTGAGTTTTGTCATCATGTTTACCTGGGTAATAAAATATATTTTAAGGCATGTGTCGGTTTCTGCATCCTGGAATCCAGCTCTGCACAAGAACGTAACAAAGTACAAACATATTGTTAAATTGAAGGACGTTTGTCATTCAATTCAGGGACGGCGTGCCAAATTTGGTAGAGTGGCCGTGCCAGCAATTGTAGGGTTACTGGTTCAATCCCCACCTTCTACCATTCTATTCCCGTCCGTTGTGTCCTTGAGCAAGACAGTTTACCCTTGCTCCTGATGGGACCTGGTTAGCGCCTTGCATGGCAGCTCCCGCCATCAGTGTGTGAATGTGTGTGTGAATGGGTGAATTTGGAAATAGTGTCAAAGCGCTTTGAGTCCCTCAAAAAGGTAGAAAAACGCTATACAGGTACAACCCATTTACCATTGTAAATATATAAATGGGTTTGCTTGCGATTTCGTTGTAAAATGTACCATGACAATAATGATCTATTCCATTCTAAGTGTCCAGTGCACTGCAAAATGTACAATCTCATCCAGTATATAGTTCTTATTTCCAGTCAAAATATCTAAACAAACCTAATACGAGTCACAATCCCCTGATTAGTAATTTTCCAGTGAGCCATAAGAACTTGTTTTTAGGCAATAGATCATCTGTGTAAAAAAAAAAAAAAAAAAACTAATTTTGAGCATCACAAGTTTGTTATAAGACACTACATTTCATGATCAGTCACCCGGGTCATGGCATGATTTCCTATGTTTTTGTCTGTTTCCTGATTGCATTTGTTTACTGTTGGTTTCCATGGGCACTGATTCTCCTCACCTGTCTTAGTTTAGCAATCAGTGTTCCCACCAGGTGTTTTGGTTGTTCACTCCCCTTTATAGTTTTCTGTCACCCAGCACTAGTTGCTGGGTCAATATTTGCTGTATGCAACAATTACGTTCTCCTGGTTTTTCCGCTTACTAGTATTCCTCGTTTTTCACCCTTGGTGACATTTTGTTTTTTTGGCTCCATAACGTCCTCAGTTTTTGTATTTTTGTCCTGCCGTTTAATTTACTAATGTCAAAGTTAGTTTTTGAGGAACCCCAAGATGCAGAGATGGAGGCAGGCATGGAGTGACAAAACAAGATGTAATAAAAATACTACAACAAGAACAAACCAAAGGGGTACAACAAAAAGAGCGCACGAGGCGGATAACAAACAAAGAGAGCTAGCATGGGAACTAGACAATAAACGGAGCTTAGCATGGAAGCTAGCAAAAACAAAAAGGCCTAGTGTGGAAGCTAGCAGGTATCGAGCAGGAAACAGTCGTACATGTAATATGAAAACAAACTTTGAAGCTTGGAACAAAAGGCAGTAAGCTAAAAACCGCAATCAAATATAGCTTACCGCGACACTGCATTGACAAGACATGATACGACACGACACGAAAGGTAGTGTAACAAACAGTTCAGAGTGTCCCTCCAGTGTTGCCTTGGGGTTGTGACGTAAGAGGTCTATATAAAGGTGGGTTGTTGAAGAAGGTGAGGTATATGGAGAGAGGTGTAAAGAAGGGAACAATAAAGAAGTGGTGGAGACCGGACCTGCTCTCATGACTACCTTTTATTATTTTATTTTATCAGTACCCATAATATGCGAACCCAGGACACTCGGCTACATTGGTGGCAGAGGTGGGATTCTTAACTGCTGTGTTGAAAAAAAAAAAAGAGGAAAGATTTACACGGGACACCTGAGTTTCCAGTTAGCTGCTAAGCTTCCCGGCCATTTTGTGGACACGTGGTGTGGCGACCACGACTCTTTTTAAGCCCGGAGGCGCCGTTTGACGGACACTCACACGGCATGAAAGTCGAAAGTGGACTTTTGTTTTGACCGCTCCTTTCACTGACAGAGGGAGCCGACCGTGACTGCAACCAGGAGCTGGTGAGGATTTTCGGATCCTCCCGACTCGTCCCGTGGGAGACTGGGGGCAGTTTTTAAACAAGGACAATTAATGGACCGCTTCGGGGCCAACCTGTCGGCGAGTGTGCGTGCTCTGGGGGAGATCTTGGAGGTGTTTGCTGCGGTCGTGGCCCGGCTGGTTGCGGAGGCGTTCCCGCAATCTTGCTGCTGGCCCTTCGCGCCGAGAGACAGCCGACGGTGGCGTGAGCAATACAGAACGTGTCGGACCCGTCGGTGCCATTAACGTCCCCGTGGGCGGGTCCCAGGTTTGTCGGCCCCCCGGAGGGTGGTCATGGACGTTCTGGATGTGGCCCGGAGGTTCCCATGGGGGCCGTGGGGGGCCCAGGGTGTTTCCCCTTCAATTAGACTCTGTCAGTTGCTTGGAAAAAAAAAAAAAAGGACACGCACCACAGCCTATAACCCCAAGTCTGATGGCATGATGGAGCGTCCTAAACGAACTATCTCACCAATGGACTATCATGCAGGGGGTCACTGGGGCGACCTGCGCACAATCGGACCATCTCGCAGGGGGTGACTGGGGTAACCTCCTGCGCACAATCAGACCATCTCGCTGGGGGCGACCTCCTCCACATAATTGAACTATCTTACAAATGGGGCGATTGGAGTGACCTCCGTCGCATCTGGAAGTTTTTGCATGTTTTGAGGGGCCAGTGTGTTAGCCTATGCAATACGGTGTGAAAAAAAAATATTGTTGATTTATGTGTGCATTAAGATTGTGAATTTTTAATTTTTTTTTCATTTCTCTGTTCTATTTCCCCTTGTTTGTTACCTATTATGTTTGTGATGAAACGGGGACGTTTCTTCTTGAGGGGGGGGCGTATGTAACAAACAGTTGAGGGTGTCCCTCCAGTGTTGCCGTAAGGCTGTGACGTAAGAGGTCTATATAAAGGTGGGTTGTTGAAGAAGGTGTGGTATATGGAGAGAGGTGTAAAGAAGGGAACAATAAAGAAGTGGTGGAGACCAGACCTGCTCTCATGACTCCATTTTATTATTATATTTTATCAGTACACAGAATATGCAAACCCAGGACACTCGGCTACAGTAGCAACGACAAGAGCGACAAGAAGTGACATCGACAATAATCCAGCCCTGACTGGAGGAACAAAGCAGGTAAAATTGGAGCGGGCTGATTGACCCCAGGTGTGGCCAGGTGCCAATCAGCCGCAGCTGAGGGGAAACAGCGAACAGGGAAAAAAAACAGGAAACAGACAAAATAAAAGCGCTGACAGGAACTAAAAACAGGAAATACTAAACACACACAGAGGAAAAACTAAAACACAAATAAAATGTCAGTGGCAAGCTTTACAACTAAAGGCTTAATCTTACCTGCACGCTGCTCCAGCGTGTCTTCTGCCTTGGAAGGAACACTACCAGCACAACCATACGAACACAACGTAACACAAAACTTCATAATACCAGTAAGTATAGCTAATAATAAGTTGTAATTGCTCATTTAAATATAACTTTTACGTTTTTAAAGTGTAAATATAATGTGTTATTTCAAGGAATTTTAAAAAGACAATAGTGTGAATGCTGTCTATCTGTATTGGCCCTGTGATGAGGTGACGACTTGTCCACGGTGTACAAATCCAGTTGAGATAGGCTCCAGCACCCCCCGCGACCTCGAAAGGGACAAGCGGTGGGAAATGGATGGATGCATTTTAAGTTGGCGGATTTATTTTGCTCATCACAAGCAAAAAACACTTTTATAAATATATATATATATATATATATATATATATTTTTTTTTTACAAATATTTATTTTTTACATTTTATCAAACTTTTTGGGGGAGGAAATATGCAGCTAACTACACACGAACAAATACGAATCATGACAAAAATAGTGATGAATTTTTGTTTGTGTTGCTGACAGCGTTATAAAAACATCTCTCAAACAAGGTCTGATGCCTGTGTACCAGTGGGAAATCAGCTGTCAATTACCACAGTCTTGTCATTAGATCCTCCAAACTTGTACTTTTCTTTTTTCAAATGCACTAAATTTATCATCAACATGAAAGGTAGTGATATGATTTGAAGACAAATTTGGGACACAAAAAAACCCCTTTCAAATACATGTCTATCTGATGTGCCGAGTATTATTATTATTATTATTAATAATAATAATAATGTCATTTTAAAATATAAAAAAAAGAATCAGCTTTTTTTTTTAAGATTTAGAAAGCTCCATTCACAAATTTAAACAATCTTACCCACAAAAACATGATAAACATATCTCTAAGCTGTTAAAATAGGTACAGTAGTAGATGGAAAGTTATGTATAAAGTGTCTGGCAGCTGAAGGAACTATCATTCATTTATTGTAGATATGGCAGAGAATAAAAGAGTTTTAGTCTAAATCCACAAAATAAGCAATCACATTCTTAAATACAAATGTCCTAATGACAAAGCAAACTTGTATTTGTGGTGATCTGCATCAATTTAGTAATGTGTCAGCAAACTATTAAAAAAGGGATGGACATTGAAAGTCCAACTCATATTGACTGGTATAGGCACGCTATGGAGATGACATCAGTCGAGACAACTGCAGTTAGATTGAGGCATATCTTGGAATATGGGATCCTGTTATATGAAAGTTTTAATTATTCCATCCATCTTCCTCCGCTTATCCAAGGTCAGGTCGCGGGGGCAGCAGCATAAGCAGGGAAGCCCAGACTTCCCTCTCCCCAGCCAATTCGTCCAGCTCCTCCCGGGGAATCCCGAGGCATTCCCAGGCCAGCCGAGAGACATAGTCTTCCCAACGTGTCCTGGGTCTTCCCCGTTTTAATTATTATATAAACCTAAAATATGACTGTGGAGAGACGGAGCCGACGGTCCGACTGCGAGGCTGGGCATGCTTTGGCCCGGCTCAAGACGGCGGCCAGGAGGCGGAGTATGCAGCGGAAACAAAGAGGCGGGGTGTGCCTGGAGCGACGCCGCCACAATCAATATCAGGTGCGTGACACACACACCGGTTCTCAATCTGCCTATCTCCTCGCAGCGTTTAAGAGGGGAGAAGAGGGAAGGAGCGAGGAAGGAGTTGGAGTGTCCGCAGCGGATGCAGCAGTGCCAGACGAGGGAGAACGACTAAGAAGAACCGATCACAGCGACGAAGACACGGCAGATCGAAGGCGAGAAAGGAGCGAGCAGGAAGGAGGAGCGGCTGAAAAGCGATCCGACCAAAAAGACAAAGCTTATTGATAAAATAAACGAGAGTCAAACCTGCTCAGCGATGTCCTTTCTCAATGGTCCATGCAACCCGCACGATGACGGCAGGAAGCCGTTCACAATGACTTATTTTATCCTTGTGTTAATTTTGGATACCATGTGTTGTCAAGCTTATGAGATGCATGTTTGTTTTTTATTAATGGTTGTAATAACAAAAATAAGTGTTTTTTTTTTTGTTTTTGTTTTTTTAGCTTATTGCTTTTTAAATAATATAATCAGTTATTTTGGTATTCTAATTATTATTGATACTGTTAATATTATTCATTCTTTTTTGACTACTGGATGTTTTGTATTGTTTTGGTGTGTCTTAATTTGTATGTTCATTGCTTTTATTATTATTGTATTATGTATTATACTGTTGGACTGATTGATATTCTGTGTGATTTTTGTAAATTTAATTCACAAAAAAATACATCATCCTGTACATTTTTAGATTATCGTGGGTAATAACTCGCAGAATACAAACTATGAGCTGGAATATGGAAGGAAGTAAGACTGTTTAGTAACAAGAACTGCACAAGTATGCTAAAATAATTGGCTTAAATGAGTAGGTGATAAAATATGCAACACTTGCTGACTGAATTTCACACCCTAATGTTGCATTTTTGTCATTTGCTTATGCACTTTTACTGTGCATTTTGTGATTGTTTGAAAAAAAGATGTCGGTCACCAACCATTTAAGATTTAAATACTATATGAACCGTTTTCATAAGTGTTGCTTTTTAATTACAACTCCCAAAGTTAGAATAAGTTGCCTGAGGCAGAAAAATGGTTTACACAATACAGACTGACTGGGCACCTCGCCTTACTTTTCGTAGCATTTCCCCTTAAGGCCCGTACATGTCGGCAGCATATGTTTTAAGCTATCTTTCTAAACAAATCGAGAAGAAGTGTCAGCCATCTGTGGACTCTGTGGGATTCTAAAAATAAAACATACTTCTCGGAACTGTGTCACACTGTGACAAAAACTCTCAAGTATATCTATATGCCAAACTTCACAACATTAGTTAAGCCTGTTGTTCATCAAATTAGGGCAGATGTAATGAAGGGGAAAAAAGTGTCAAAGTTTGGAAATTCTGGTTTCCTAAGTCATAAACAAGATTACTGTTTTAAACGACTAAAGTATCTGATGGTTGTACGACCTGTTCGTAACTGGGAATTGTTCCTCAGACCACCTACAGTAATTAGACTTCTTATCAATTAAACTATTGGTATTGTTTATGATCAATAGCTCTTTTTCTATTGGTATTTGTATTGCTCCAGTTGTAGTGTAAAAATGCTCATTGTCATTCTATATTATTATTTATTTCACTAACTGCTTCTTTGCTATCACTTTTACGATCATATTTGTACATATTGTATGTGCTGGTGTTCTATCATTGTTGTTGTTATTGTTGTGTTTGCTGTTGTTGTTGTTTTTGTCTTTCTGTCTAATCCCCCACTTATCCCCATAATTTCCCCCTCTGTCTTCCTTTTTTTCTCTTTATATCCCCTCCTGCTCCGACCCGGCTGCACCAAATGATAATATAAATACATTTGATAAAGTCAAATTCAAAAGAGGCAACAAGAGAAGTATCCTACACTTCTCTTTTGTAAAGTAAATCTGAACAGCCGATATGGGCATCTACATCAACTGTATGAGTTGCCTGAGAAGCTGGACAGGACAAAAAAAAAAGACTTCTTATTAATTCAAAAAATGATGACCAACTAATTAGACTTGTCATCAATTTAAAGAACGATGAAAAGCACCACTCTCTCAAATTCACATTTTAACGCTGTCATTTGATTTCACTGTTTATATTCATCCACAAACACAAAATCGGATTTATCATGTAAAAAAAAAAAAAAAAGTGAGGGAGTTTGTGTAAATGACCTAACTGAAATGTGTCCCATTTTCCTAATTTCTATGTAATTTTTATTATCTCCACAATCACATCACTGCTGTGTGTGTGTCTGTGGGAAGGTGGACACGTCTTGATAGGTGTTCCGTATATTATCCTACTTTTTTAACCTTTGCTGAATTGCATATGCTCCTGGCGTGTCTCTGACTGGGATTTGAACCCAGTATGGCGGCTTACCAGCCTAGCACTACCATTGAGCAATTGGGGACAGGGAAAATATTTCAGGAAAATTTGCCATTACATGTATATTCTTATCAATGATGGAGGAAGAAGAGGCTAGGACAGCGTTTCTCAAAGTGTGGGGCGCGCCCCACTGGTGGGGAATAGAGACATGACAGGTGGGGCGCGAGGAACGGGAAAAAATTTCACTTTAATTTTTTTAGTTTTTTAAATTATATTCTTTGATTTTTTTTTTTTTTACTATGCTTTCATTTTCTATACGCACTGTAAATCACTTTGTGATTCTGTCTGTGAAATCCGCTATATAAATACATATAAATTACTTATTTTTCCTGTAGGATTTAAATTTCTAGGTAGGAGTGAAAGTTTGACGGACATTACAGTAACTAATGGGGGCGGGGCTAAGCAAAACAAACTTTCGTGTGGATGGGTAGCAGGCTAATGTGTGGACCACAATTACACAAAATGGATACATTTGTGGCTCGCACCTCAAAGGTCGTCAAACCAGAGCCAGCGCCTGCAGAGAAACAAAAATCTGACGGGCCTCATCAACCAAAAAGCCAACAGAAAAGAAAATATGGCGAAAGGTATCTTGCTCTTGGATTCACGGCAGCAGTGTTGGGGGCAGAGGAGAGACCCCTGTGTGTTCTGTGTCCAAAAGCGCTAGCAGCAGACAGCATGAGACCCAACAAATTAAAGAGACACTTGGAGACCACACACCCCAATCACGTCAATAAGCCACTTGATTTCTTTCAAAGAAAACTGGCAGCGTACCGTCAACAGGAGAAGCGCATAGTAAAAGCTGCATCAGTAAACAGTAAAGCTCAAATGGCTTTACATAGAGTTGCATACAGCATTACACAATGCAAAAAAACACACAGAATTGCTGAGCAGCTCATTCTCCCCTCTGCAATAGACATGTGTCAGTCATGCTTGACGAGACAAGCGCAGCAAAATTAAAAGCTGTCCCACTGTCAAACGACACAGTTGCGAGACGTATATGCGACACTGCAATTGATCTTGAGGAACAACTCGTAGACAAATGAAAAAAAGTCATGTTGCTTTACAAGTGGACAAAGCTACTGACAGCAATAAAGACTGCCTGTTCATCGCATACGTCCGCTTTGTGAATGGCGAGTTAATGTGCGAGGATTTGCAAATGCATAGCTCCTCCATTTTTTTTGCAAAGACTGCAAAGTGGCACATTTATTTTATTATTGAACTTGATGCAAGTTATTTGATTTATTATTGAACTTTATGCAAGTTATAACACTTTTATTTTTTGATTATTGAACTTGATGCAAGTTATAACACTTGTATTTAATTTATTATTGAACTTGATGCAAGTTGTAACACTTTTATTTGATTTATTATTGAACTTGAAGCAAGTTGAAACACTTTTGTATTATTTATTATTGAACTTGATGCAAGTTATTTTATTTATTAATGAATATGATGCAAGTTATACCACAGCTGCACAGTAATTTATTTATTATTGAACTTGATTATTGGTTATTTTATGTTATTGAGTTTGAATGTAAACAACTTGATGTTACTTGATGTTCAATAAATTTGAAAATGTTAAGCTTGGCATTAGCGTTCTGTTGGGGCGATGGGGGCAGGTGGGGCTTGAAAACTCCCACTTGTCCAAAGTGGGGGATGACAAAAAAAGTTTGAGAACCACTGGGCTAGGAATATGTTCAAAATTTAATTTGAACCGTCTTGTCATTCATTAATTGACATTGACCATGCGCTTATTCCCGTAAAACAATTTATGGGGGCCTACACACAGCGCATGATTTGCATATAGGAAGGTGCAAGTCATACTCGCTCATCAGTTATTAGTTTCTTGTATTGTGATATATTTTCAGTCCACTGCTTTTATTTTTCTTTCCACTTTGTTTGCCTCCATTTGCCACTACTTTAGTCTGAGTACTGGCTCCTTTACATGTCCCCACATTGGCAATCAGGATGCCTCTTATGCTTTCTCCATGCTTCCTTTGCCTGACCAATAAAACCTTTAACACTCTATATTAGGGTTCTATGGTATACCGGTATTAGTCTAGCACCTTGATACTAATGAATCATATTTGGTAGTATACCGCCTCTAAAAAGGACCGGTCCGCCACAAACGCCATTGGTTGATCCACACCAAACATCCACTGACTGTAATGATATCAAGTAGGGTAGCGTATAGAGTCGATACTACTATGATTAAGTTTATTTTTTGGCATTACAACATCTTCTTTGGTTCATTTAAAAAAAAAAAAAAATGTTTATAAACTCAAGAAATACGTCCCTCGACACATGAGGTCTTTAAATATGACCAATGTATGACCCAATAACTACTTGGTATCGGATTGATACCCAAATTTGTGGTATCATCCAAAAATAATGTAAAGCATCCAAACAACAGAAGAATAAATGATTATTACATTTTTGACAAAATAATAGAATGGAAAATGACAATATGTTACTGCATACTTCAGCAGACTCATTAGGAGTCTTTGTTTGTTTATTTACTAATAAAAGACAAAATGTCTTGTATTTTTACTATTTTATTTAAGGACAAACTTGCAATAAGAAACATGTTTAATATACCGTAAGATTTTTTTGTTAATCAAAGCAAATAATGCAATTTTTTGTGGTCCCCTTTATTTAGAAAAGTACCAAAAAGTATTTAAAAAAATGTGGTAATATTGGTATCAGGACAACACTACTCTATATTGTACATTCATATTGCCGTATCTTAATTACTGTGTGGAGATTTGGGGAAACACATACTGTACAAGTTCAATATATTTAAATTATTTGCCCAAAATGTAAAATTTATCACAGATTTTTTTTTTCTTTACTGTTTGGTAAACTTGTAATTCAGAATTTGTTATAAATACTAATGATTCCGATCGGTCAAAGGGATATACAGTGCATATTGTATTTTATCCACTCCTGGTTCTCCTTGTTGGTCTGTTTGCAAATGCTCTTTTTGAAGCTTAACTTTTTTTCAGACTCTTAAGAAGTAAATCCGTGTCCGCGCAAAATCACATAGCGGGTCCTACAGTGATTCATGTTGGCTTAAATGCTGTAGCATGTCTTGCCACACCCCAGGATGTGAGTGTGGGTGTTTTCAATCAGCTGTCAAAGGCGAAGCGCATGCTGTGAAAGCATCCTTGAAGATTTGTGCTTTCCGAGAGCTGTGTAGCAGCAGATCTTACCCATTCTCATTCACAGTGGATTTACTCTATCCGTTTGCCACCTTGTTTTTTTGTGGGGGGCAGTTTTTCAATATACATTTTGTTGACTTATTGCCTCTTTTTACATTTCTCCTCAAATGTGCCGACACCCCTGTGGGAGTAGGGGGGTGGGGTGGGGGGGGAGGGGGGGTGTTTGTGGAGGCGGGGCAGTGTGCTCCAGGTGTGTTGTGTGATAAGAGGTTAGAAAGATGCCAATGAGCACAGATCATTTTCACATGGTGTGTTGGTGTGAACCCACAAATAGCAAAACTGCCATGGGTTTAAAGTTCCACCTTTCCGCATGTGAGTTTAGTAAGTAGCGTTCACAAAACAAATGTGTTAGTTGCCAGATAACTGACGACATTTTAATGCACATTTGGATAAAAGTGGAGATATATTAATTTATGTTTCCTTAATGTAGTTTGGAGACAGCATTACAATTTATAATCAGGGGTGAATTACGATTAGACTCGTTTGCACTAATGATCCATTATTGTATTGATACTGTGCATCCTTATTTAACTATGAAGAAATACAATATACATTTAAATGTCTCCAAAAATAAATCTTGATGTATGCTATTCATCTCTAGTATAAAAAATCTATATGTATATATGTACCTTAAATTTAACATATATATGTTAAATTAAAATGAAATATATATTTATCAATGTTTATTTATATAGCCCTAAATCCCAAGTGTCTCAAAGGGCTGCTGCAAAAAACCCAAACGACATCCTCGGTAGAGCCCACATAAGGGCAAGGAAAAACTCACCCCAGTGGGACGTCGGTGACAGTGACAATGATGACTATGAGAAACCTTGGAGAGGACCGTATATGTGGGTAACTCCCCCCCAGGGGACCGAAAGCAATGGATGTCGAGCAGGTCTAACATGATATTGTGAAAGTCCAAAGTGGATCCAGTATAGTAGCGAGAGTCCCGTCCAAAGTGGAGCCAGCAGGAAACCATCCCAAGGGGAGGCGGATCATCAGCGCAGAGATGTCCCCAACCGATACACAGGCGAGAGGTCACTCCTGGGTCCCGACTCTGGACGAGCGGTCCATCCTGGGTAAAGACTCTGGACAGCCAGTACTTCATCCATGGCCACCGGAACGAACCCCTTCCACAAGGGAGAGGTGCACAGAGGAGAAAAAGAAAAGAAACGGCAGATCAACTGGTCTAAAAGGGGGTCTATTTAAAGGCTACAGTATACAAATGAGTTTTAAGATTAGACTTAAATGCTTCTACTGAGGTAGCATCTTGAACTGTTACCGGGAGGGCATTCCAGAGTACTGGAGCCCGAATGGAAAACGCTCTATAGCCCACAGACTTTTTTTGGGCTCTGGGAATCACTACTAAGCCGGAGTACTTTGAACGCAGATTTCTTGCCGGGACATATGGTACAATACAATCGGCAAGATAGGCTGGAGCTAGACCATGTAGTATTTTATACGTAAGTAGTAAAACCTTAAAGTCACATCTTAAGTGCACAGGAAGCCAGTGCATGTGAGCCAGTACAGGCGTAATATGATCAAACTTTCTTGTTCTGGTCAAAAGTCTAGCAGCCACATTTTGTACCAACTGTAATTGTTTAATGCTAGATATGGGTGGACCCAAAAATAATACGTTACAGTAATCGAGGCGAGACGTAACAAACACATGGATAATGATCTCCACGTCGTTAGTGCACAAAATTGAGCGAATTTTTGCGATATTACTTATTGTTAGATGAAAGAAGGCCGTTATAGTAACGCTTTTAATGTGTGACTCGAACGATAGAGTTGGGTCGAAGATAATACCCAGATTCTTTACCGAGTAGCCTTGTTTAATTGTTTGGTTGTCAAATGTTAAAGATGTATTATTAAATAGAGGTCGGTGTCTACCAGGACCGATAATCAGCATTTCTGTTTTTTTGGCGTTAAGTTGCAAAAAGATAGCAGACATTTCATTAAGACACGCCTCCAGCTGACTACAATCCGGCGTGTTGGTCAGGTTTAGGGGCATGTAGAGTTGGGTGTCATCAGCGTAACAGTGAAAGCTAACACCGTGTTTGCGTATGACGTCACCCAGCGGCAGCATATAGATGCTTAAGAGTGCAGAGCCAATGACCGAATCCTGGGGAACTCCACACGTTACCTTAACATAGTCCGAGGTCCCATTGTTATGGGAGACGCACTGCATCCTATCAGTAAGATAAGAGTTAAACAAAGACAGGGCTAAGTCTGACATTACAATTTGTGTTATGATATGCTCTAATAAAATATTATGATCGACGGTATCGAAAGCAGCGCTAAGATCGAGGAGCAGCAACATTTATGACGCATCAGAATGTATCGTTAGCAATAGATCGTTAGTCATTTTTGCGAGGGCTGTCTCCGTAGAGTGATTTGCCCTGAAACCGCATTGAAAGGTTTCACATAGATTGTTAGACGCTAAGTGTTCATTTAACTGCTCCGCAACAATTTTTTTGTGGATTTTCGAAACAAAGGGAAGGTGAGACACCGGTCGGTAGTTTACCATGAGGTCAGGATCGAGGTTAGTTCTTTTAAGGAGAGGATGAATAACCGCTTTTTTAGAATGCTAGGGGAACAGTGCCAGAGGATAGTGATAAGTTTATAATATTTAGCACTGATGGACCTAATAATACAAAGAGCTCCTTGGTAAGTTTCCCAGAAAGTGGGTCAAGTACACATGTTTGTTTCATTCCATATACACGTAACAATTCTTCTAATGTTATTTCATCAAAAAGAGAGAAACTATTTTGGAGGGCAGTATCCGCCGTATATACAGTCGCATCTGTGTTAATAGAACCCAGTTGTAGCTGGGACGCATTATCTTTAATCTCCTTTCTAATGAGTTCAATTTTCTTGTTAAAGAATACTATCAATGGTTTCGCGCAGGCCGTCTAAAATTGTTGGTGATGTTATCAATAGAGCCCACATAATTTGGGAATGGTGCCATTACCGAGGGCAGTAGGTCAGCAAGAGTTGTCGTTGTGGCCGTATTAATGTTGCGACTGCCACGGAATTTATTATAATTATTGGCTTGCCGAACAGGAGTCTGAACTTCGAATTTTATAAGGTAATGATCGGACATTACTTTAGTATACGGGAGTATCATAACTCTGTAAACAGTGATACCCCTGACAAGCATTAGGTCTATTGTATTACCGTTGCAATGCGTGGGTTCATTTATCATTTGTGTAAGACCACAGCTATCAATTATAGTCTGGAGTGCCACGCACGGTGGGTCCGATGGGGTATTCATATGGATATTAAAGTCCCCCATTATAATCATATTATCGTCGTACGTCAATAGATCAGCAACGAACTCTGAGAATTCACTAATAAAGTCCGAATAGGGCCCTGGGGGGGCGGTAGATAACAGCCAGGTATAGAGGCAGCGGTGTGACAGACCTCATAGTAAGCACCTCAAACGATTTATATGTATTATTTAGGTCAAAACTCAAGTTAAAGTTGTCATTATATATTAGATATGGGTATTCGTATAGTTAGGAGGAGATGCCTCATTTAGCGCAAAAAAGTTGTCTGGTTTAAGCCAGGTTTCGCTGAGACCGATGACGTTAAGACTGTTGTCTCTAATTACCTCTTTAACTAATAACGTTTTGGGAGACAATGATCTTATGTTTAAAAAGCCCATATTTTATATATTGGGCTGTTTTAAGGAGTTTTTAATCAAATTATCCATCCATCCATCGATCCATTAAGCCCCCCGCTTATTCCCCTTTGGGCTCGCGGGGGGCGCTGGTCCCTATCTCAGCTACAATCGAACGGAAGGCAGCGTACATCCTGGACAGGTCGCCACCTTATCGCAGGGCCATCAAATTATCCGTAGTAGCAATATCAATAATGTTGCGTTTATTATGCCCAGTGCACTTAAAATAATTACGACCATATCTAGAAATTGATTTGATGGGTATTTTCAGATTATTTGCTTGGTGCTGCGATATATTGAACGCATCATAATTTGCCACTTCAGTAGAACGCATGTCCAACTCTGACACAGTCATAGCAGAAAAAACATTATGTGAGTTGCGTATTATTCTAAGAGAATTGCAATGTGTGCAGGGATTATCCAGCCTGGCGCTCGCTCGATCTAATTTAACTGACTCCTCACCCAGACTAGCAGGCTCTGTAATTGCCTGTGACCGGACTTGCTCTAGTGCAGTTAGTCAAGTGTGACTTAAACAGAAAACTAAGTTCGTAGACAAGATAATAGCGCCTTCCCGGTTAGGGTGAAGTCTGTCTCTCATTAGCAAGTCAGGTTTGCCCAAGAAAGAGGGCCAAATATCAATAAACGTTAGTCCCTGTTGTCTACAGAAGCTAGCCAGCCACTTATTAAGTGAGACTAATCTGCTATATCTCTCATCATTGCCTCTCGCAGCCAGGGGGCCGGAGACAATTACTCGATGCCTGGATATCTTTCTAGCAAGATCACAAGTCCTGGCTATGTTTCTCTTTGTAATCTCTGACTGTATCATCCTAGTGTCATTGGAGTCAACGTGTACAACTACGTTCGCATAACTAGTGGTGCGATTAGACTGTCGTACGTGTTTACTAGGCCTGTTGCGAGTTAATTCCCTAAGATAAGCTTCAATGTCAGGTGCTCTGGCCTCGGGAATACAATTAATTGTGGCTGGTTTGCTAAGCTTTATGTTTCGGGTGATGGAGTCCCCTATGACTAAAGTGTGGTGCTCGGTAGACTGGGGTGTAGGACTAGCTAAAGGGCTGAATCGGTTATGCGTCTCAACAGGTACACCATAGCTTGAAGGCCGCTTAGGGCTGCTACAGGCTGGGCTAGTTAGCTCGCTACAGATAACGCTAGCAGATGTGTCCACAATCTCTAAGGTTACAAAATTACACTGCTTTAACTGGTGGACACGTCTCTCTAGCGGAGCCAACCTATCCATGAGTAAAGTGCACGAAGCCATACTCACAGTAGTTTCTGTCGCCGACTGGAGTGCCAGCTGTCTTCGGGAAGTGGTGGTCACGGTGGCGTGGGAGTAGCTTCCTTCAGACCGGCGCTGCCTTTCTCCGTGCTAGCTTCATTAGCTTAGCAGCTAGCTAGCTGAAGGCGGAGTGGTGAGACAGAGATCAGGTGATTTGCAAGTTAAATGGAACTACTAAATATGTTCGGGAGGATGTAAAGAAAGCTGCAAAACAGTTAAAAGCACACTGATGGAACGATACTTAGCTTTTTTGCAACAGCGAGCAGTCAGTGAGCAGTCACTCCAGGTGAACCGGATAGATGTATATATATATATATATATAAATAAAGAGACCCCGGACTGTTGAACGACTGAAGCTCTACTTAAAACAAGAATGGGAAAGAATTCCACTTTCAAAGCTTCAACAATTAGTTTCCTCAGTTCCAAAACGTTTATGGGTTAAACGTTTAAGAAAAGGTGATGTAACACAGTGGTGAACATGTCCTTTCCCAACTACTTTGGCACGTGTAGCGGCCATGACATTCTAAGTTAATTATTATTTGCAAAAAAAAATAAAGTTTATGAGTTTGAACATCAAATATCTTGTCTTTGTAGTGCATTCAATTGAATATGGGTTGAAAAGGATTTGCAAATCATTGTATTCCGTTTATATTTACATCTAACACAATTTCCCAACTCATATGGAAAAGGGGTTTGTGTGTGTATATATATATATATATATATACACATACATATACACACACACACACACAGTCGTGGTCAAAAGTCAACAGTTTACATACACTTGTAGTATACACATAATGTCATGGCTGTTTTGATTTTCCAATAATTTCTACAACTCTTACTTTTTGTGAGAGTGATTGGAGCATGTCACATCCCGCCTCGGGTGAAGGTAATGTAACGTTTGCAAACCGGACTTTAAATCAAAGATGGCAAGGCACGCAGTGGTAACAGTTTACAAACATTAATTTGAAATCCCAAAAAGTGTCAAGAGGTGAACAACAACAGAAAGACCAAGCACCCACAATCTGTAACAGTGACAAATAAAGACAATATTAGTATCGTATATTATATATAGTACATTTATATTCTAAATGTATTTCAAAAAGTTGCATGCGTTAAATAGGCCTATATATAATTAATCAAAATATAAATCATCTATTATATCAAAATACATATATTTACAATCAAAAGTTCAAACATCGAATATATCAAAGTAAATAATTAAATGACAAAACAGATTTGGCAAAATAAATTAGCAATCAAAAAAAAATCATTTAACCGGTTACATTACAACATAATCTCATCATCAAAATAGTCACCTCAGTAGTTTTTTGATGTATGACGACCGAAACTCTTGGTCAGGACAGACAACCTCCTCTGGCAGTGACAGGTAGCAGACTGCAGAAAAATGGCATTTTCCCCACTTAAATAGCCCATAGCCCCGCCCACTAGCTGGGACCAATTTGACAGGGGAAATTAACAAAACAGATATTTTGTCAATTTAACCATAAATAACCATCAGATGTCTAAAAAGTATTCACATAGTACTTTTGCATTTTTAAAGCAGTCATTTTTGTACACAGTGTATTCAGGTTTAGACAGCACCACTTTCAAAAGTCCAGTGTCCCTCAGCAACACCCAGCTCCTGACAATCATGGTTTGGCCCAAATTAGGCCTAATTAGTCAAAGCAGGTGTGCTCACCTACATAAAGCCTTCAGCCCCACCCTGACTCTTTTAGCCAGACATGCAGAGCCATGGTGAGTGACAGCTTACAGTTTGTTTGTTGAGCATGCTTTCCACTGACTAAAAAAAAGTGCATGGTTTGAGAGGAAGCCAAGGTTAAAACAGTGACAGTGTGGGGTCAAACTGCCACAGAGCACATACTTGTCTGTCACAAAAAACATTCATGAAGTTTTTTTTGTTTTTTTTATGAATTTATTATGGGTCTACTGAAAATGTGACCAAATCTGCAGGGTCAAAGGTACACATTCAGCAATGTCCCTTGGGAAGTTTCACTGCAATGAGGCGCTTTTAGTAGCCATCCACAATTTTATGGCAAGCTTTTGGCAGAATTTTTGACTACTCCTCATAACAAAATTGGTGCAGTTCAGCAAAATTGATTGGTTTTCTGACATGGACTTGTTTCTTCAGCATTGTCCACACGTCAGGACTTTAGGAGGGCCATTTATAATTCTTAATTCTAGCCTGATTTAGCCACTCCTTTACCACTTTTAACGTGTGTTTCGGGTCATTGTCCTGTTGGAACACCCAACTGCGCCCAAGACCTAACCTCCGGACTGATGATTTTAGGTTGTCCTGAAGAATTTGGAGGTAATCCAGAGCACCAACTACCATCACCATGCTTGACAGTATGACTCGGCCGAGGTTTGAACACACAACCTACCGATCTCAGGGCGGACACTCTTAACCACAAGGCGACTGAGCAGGGTTACCAGCTCGATCTCAGCCTGGTCAAGGATCCCTGCACCTGACTGCCTGTGGTTAGTGCATTGTGTGTTGAATTGGTGAACGTGTGACTGTGATAATATGTATGAATACAGAATGGGTGACAACTATATTTCTATACAAATACAGACCATTTGTCAAGGCGTGGACTGTGGTGCGGTTTGTTTTCCCGTGGTGCAAAACGACTGGACCGGATATGGCGTGAAGCTAATGACATCTTTTAATTTTAACTCGAAAAGTACAAACAAAACGAAGGGTTTAAACAAAAGGCGCTCTCAGAGGAGGTACAACACTTGGCTATGAAACAAAACTATTACTACAACTTAAATGATGGACACAAAACTAAATTTGCAAACTATTGCATGAATAACAAAACGTATGGGGAACAAGAAAAGAGCATGGATCATCAGCATGGAGCAAGGGTGCATAGAGGGTGGTAGAGGGAGATGTCGCCAGGCTAAACTGGCTGGCAACTACAGGCTTAAATAGGTGCAGTGATGACAGGTGCATGAGTTCAGACATGACGGAATAAATAAAGTACTATCTATCTAAATCAGGTGCGTGAGTCATGAACACATAACAGGTGAAAACTGATGGGTTGGCATGGTGACAAACAAACAAGAGTGCCCAATGAATCCAAAACAAAACAGAACGTGACCACAAAACATGACACCAATTACCGTGTTGCGTCAGCTTGACCTACAGTTATAGGAACTTGATGAAATATATTGAACCAAAATATTTTAAAGTTATCTCATCCAATACTTTCAAGTTCATCTTACTGTAATGTCAACTCATGTTTTGAAATGTAACATACTTGACACTAAAAGTTAACGAAACTTAACTCTGTCAAAGAACAAGATGACCTGACTGAGTTAAGTTGAGTCAACAAATTATTTTTGACAGAGTACTCACATCTTAAAACCTATTAATAAGCTGAGAGAAAGCTCATATCTCAAATTACTAAATTACGGTATAAGTTGAGGTACCACTGTACATGGCATTGTAACAATTACTGTAAAAATGTCTACAACCATCCACCAATCCATTTTTAACTTTACCCACAGTGTTAATTTATCTACCACAGCTATCTTATGCTTCATATGATTAAAAATTATGTTTGTAGTGTTAACTAAAAGACAAAACCCTTTGAGCCTTCCTATGATTAACCAGAACATGCGGTTTATACATACTGTATCCTGACATGCACATTCAACAAAATTGAAAACACCCTACGATGCAACCTCTCTGCTTATCTGCTACAAGCCAAACATGCACCTTATTGTGTTACCTGTGCTATGTATTTTCTGGCAAATACACAGCATGGTGTTTGGTATCGAATCCCAAATGTTCACCCCCTGAGTGGACTTGACTTGAAGTTGTATTTATTTCCACAACATTTGGTACACTTTTAGGGGACTTAAAACCACATGTCTATAACATTTGAGCAAAATGGGTTAAAATAAAATGACCACCCTCAAGCAAAATATCAGGGCATGCATAGGCAACATGGACCATCTGTATCTGGACCATCTGAGGATATCTGTATTACATACAACTCTATGGTGTACTCTACTTTTTTTTTTTCACATGACCGTACGTACACAGAGTTAATGTAATTGCATTAAAACACTTGCTCTGACAACCTGCTTTGATTCATTCCGCAGGTACCAACGACTCACACGACACAAAACTGTTTGCACAGCAAGAGTAATAACTCATCGTGCCTTTTCACTCAAACAGTTCATTAGAGATATGTGGTTGAATTGGACGTATCGCTCAATACTGATACAGTACATTGATGAATACCACTTTGTCTTACATGTTTCCCTAGCTCTGTTATGAGAAAATCATGGGCCCACAGTGGACACGATTTAATGTTATTAATGTGACTGGTTAGGAGCAGCGTTGCAGTAGTAGTGCGTAGGTGTGTGCTGTAATATGATTGGCTCAGGGACATGGTAAGCATGAGTGGCAGCCCTTAATGGGAGCCCTGGAGAGGTAACCCAACAGCTGTGTGTTTGCAGCTAATGAGGGATGGGGGGGATGGGGAGGGTAAAGATTGCAAACTGAAAAGCCTCTGATAAACTCTTGTTTCAAAATGGCGGGGGGGAAAATCAAGTTTTCTCTAGAGGACATCGCTCAAGGCTTTTGCTTTGCGGCAAAACACTACGTTAGTTTCATTCCTCCTAATTCATTCCTTATGACTAAGCGGTTATGATCATTGCCATTATTGCTTTGGAAGAAAGGAAGCGAGCAATGTGGACTTGGATGACTTTCACTCCCATGAGAGTCTTGCTGGTTTGTAGACCTGAGCAAAGTTATCGTGGCTTTTTTTTTTTCATGATTGTACTGGTGCAATTTCGATGATGTCGAACATAACTAGTTTATTTCACATTGGTAGGGGGGACTATTTAACCAAGCCTTTCCCGTCAGGTTAGTTTGCACCAATACACCATAACATCATAACACAGTTTGTAGCCTCGATAAAATAACTGTAGAAAGAAATATGCTTTTCGAAACAGTGAGCGGTCTCAGCTGACTTTGGGCAACAAGCAGGTTACACTGGCCAGGCCCCTTACAGACTTAAACTTAGACTTAGACAAACTTCAATGATCCACAAGGGAAATTGTTCCACGCAGTTGCTCAGTTACAAAGGATTGAAAGTGTAAGGATGGAAAGGACAATGCAAGTAAAAAGTAGACTAAAAATGTACTGTAGTAGCAATATAAAATATAACTGTAATATTTACATACATTAAAATCTCCTGATGATTGAGGGAACCCCTCATGAAACAGATCTGTAGAGATGAAGTAGTCTTGTGATTTTTTTCCCACACCTACATATTGCGCTCTACCACGGTGTCGAGCACTATTCTCTGGATAATCCAATCAAGACATATATCTATATATATATATATATATATATATATATATATATATATATATATATATATATATATATATATATATATATATATACATATGGTGAGTGATTATACAGCTGGATGGAGTGTGGAATGAAGGAGTTCTGGAATTGAACACTGTGGGACAAAGCTAAAGGAACCTTTTGGTGTATGAACTCCGCTGTCCCTCAATTGTGTGGTGAAGTGGGTGGGCATGATTGTGCATGATGGCCAGCAGTTTTTCCAGTGTCCTCCTGTCCCTCACTGAACCAAAGGCCTCCAACTGCGTGCCAATAGTTAAGCCAGCTTCCCTGATGAGTTTGTCAATCCGGTTTAAGTCCCTTTTGCTGGTGCTGCTCCCCCAACAAAGCACTGGAAAGTACAGGGCACTGGCCACAACAGACTGATAAAAGATCTCCAACAGCTTGCTGCACACATTAAAGGACCTAAGCTTCCTCCGAAAAAAAGAGTCAGCTCATATCTTGGATATACAGCTTTGTTGTTGTCCTTTCAGTGCAGTCCGCTGTTCAAGTGGACTCCCAGGTACTCGTACTACCTCACTAGTGCCACCTCCCGGCCCTGCATCTTGATGGGTTCCACAGGGGTTATTCTCTTCTTAGTACAGTGAAGTTTCGGTTTTTGTTAGAGCTCCGTTAAACATCCCACAAAGACCAAATTGTATAAGAACTGATGCCATTTTTCCCATAAATTATATGAATTCAATTCATCCCTTTCTGATCCCCGAAAATATGAACACAAAACACATTTTACAGAGAGTAACTGAACTTTTTCTGCAGAAAGCGATGCAAAATACATATTCATATTCATATTAAGTAAAATGAATTAAAGAACATTTACGAGGGGACGAGAGAGCCACCTGGCCACCAACGTGTTATCTTGATTTCAATCGTGTTTCTCAAAAGTGTTGGCACTTGTAAATGTATTTGACCCTCATGATGTCATTTTGCGGCCTTAATAAATAATAATAATATAATAATAATAATAATCTTTGGCCCTATGATACAATAACCTTGGCAAAGTGGTGGTGAGTAAAAAACAAAAAAAATAAAACAAAAACAAAAGGCTTTGTACAGGAAGTAAAGCGTATGGAAACTGTATTACTAACATTTTTTGAATGACACCGTCATAAAGGTAGTCATTTAACAATATTGGCTTTGGTGGGTGGCGTTTGCAGTGTTGCTGTACCTCATCATGATAACTAATGCACTGGCGGTCCACAACTACGGTTGGGTATCCAATTCGGTCCATTTATACACTAGTTACAGACTGAAGTCTGTCAGTACTACCAGGTACTGGTTCGTGTAAAATCAAACAGTCCCATATTTTGATACGTTTGTTGCAAGTGACACACATCCAAGTGTAGACACGGCAACAGCTCAAGCACTTGGCAGGGAAACAAGAAGTGGGGCATTGTACTGAGCTGGACTGCCTCAAGGTAATGTTACAATTTTCCATGCAAACAATGCAAAAAGAAGACATTTAAGGTACAGTAAGGCTTCACTTTTCAAAATGTACTAGCTTGACGATTTGCCATTAATAAGCTAATGCTTAGCATCAGCGAATTTACATGGCGTTTTCAACACCTCAAAATGTGGTAAAAAAAAACTTCAACTAAGATGCATGTTGCAATCAAACAGCTGGTGTGTAATAGATACAATACTGGCAGTATAAACACTTTGTAGGACTCAACAAAAGAAAAGACCGGCACCTTCAACCTAATGGCAAAGACGAAGTAGTGCCGAGGGTTAGACAAAGTTGACTGCGCTCTTCTTCGGTAAAATCCCACCCTCCATCATCTCTCCCAAGCGTAAGCAGTCCCCCTTGATGGCAGTGCGCCGAACTTTGAGAAAAGCCACCACCATGGAAGTGAATCCACACATCACAGAAAAGCCTAGAAAGGGGAGTAACACTGATGATGAGCATTGGCTGCAAGCCTGGTCCAAACCACTCAACCGCCACGGACATTCTTGAAATGGACAGCAATAACTTGCATATTTTTTTAAATGACAGTTTCATTTGGTTTTATATTAAATATTTGTATCTGATGCAGTTTATCTAGAGTACATTGCTAAAAGTCACTCCTTGATGCCTTGAAAGTTGTGCTGAACAATGAGCTGACGGCTCAGACTTTTAGCTATACTGGAGAGCACTCTCGACCCTCAATCTGGTTTTATCCCCAGGCACATTCAGGTGAGTGAGTTTCATTGTATACGGCCTTTATGTATAAAGACAAATGTGCTGTTAATGCAACCACAAAAATAAATGTATTACATTTTTAAATTCAAACAAAAATATGTTTTAGATACGTTAAAAATCGTTGACGTGACCATATTGCCATAACTGCTGACTACTTCAGCCCTCAAAACAATTGGGGGGAAGATACCATAGAGTTAAGATAGCAAGACTGACAAACGAAAAGCCTTCTAGCAATATTGTCAGATGAGCCCCCCCCCACATGATTGCAACCCACGCAAAAAAATATTTAAACAAAAAAATATTTAAACAAAAAAAAAGTTTGCAACCAAAACATTTAGTTGTATTTCCAATACATTTTCTTTGGTTTGAAAAGTGTTTTTGGTTGTAGATCTTTTTCTTTTTTTTTTCAAATTAATTTATGTTTGCAAATCTTTATTGGGGTACATGCATTTCTTATAATTATATGTATTATTCTCCATAATTTTTTATTTTTATTTGTAACGTAGGCGTTAATTTAAGTAAAAGTTCCGACTGGTACTAAAGCTCAATTTACATGTAAGAACAAAACCTCCTGTACAATATTCAGTCAACACCAGCCTTTTACAGGCAGACGAGGTCCGGTTGTCAACCATTTTATAGAGTTTTTTGAGGAGTCCCATCTGGAAATAAACACACAAAAAAAACTAAGAATATGATTATCGATTTTAGGACACATCAAGAGTCAGATTGTTGAACTTGTACAATCTTAAAAGTATCTGGGCACAACCAAAGCCACTAAACTTATCTTTGATGAAAACTGGGACGCTGTGTGTAAAAAGGGAGAACAGCGTCTTTTCTGTTTAAAGAAAACTGTCTCACTTTAATGATGACTCATCACGGATAAAGATGTTCTACCATGCTTGTATCGAATCTGTCTTTTCGTTTTGTACAATAGCATGGTTTGGCAACCTGTCTCGAAAGAGCAGGAACTCACTTAGCTGGGTCGTCATATGGGCAAACAAGACTATCTGTGAGACACGTCCTAACCCAGAAGCCCTGGATATAAAACAGCTGCAGTGGCTCATGAGTTCCATCTAAAAGGGGGACTGCACTTTTTCTGAAATGTTGCCTATTGTTCACAATCATTATAAAAGACATGATGAGGGATCTATTTTTTTTCAATGCATTCTAAATATTAAATAAACGTATAAAAAAGTCACCTTACAGAGGAGCTAAGGTAAACTCCACTATTTTACCCATAGAATACAGTCAATAAGCATCCAAAAAATGCCAACAATACTCCATTTACATTTCCCGTTAAGAATATTAACCAAGTATTAGTGATATTGTTATTATAAGCGCTAACACAGACAAACTATTCCTCTGTCCCTATGTTTACATCATCGAGTGGTCTGCACGCTTTCTTGCTCCCTGTAGGTTTATCGTAGATCACAAATCATGCATTTCACCTGGACAGAAGAAGTTTGAGTAGGTATGTCAACAAGTTGGTACACTTTGATAGCCATTTACGACCTGTATTGGCGACACAAAAATATGCTTGGTCCCCCCGCACCCACACGCCGTTTCTTTGTGAGGATTACAAGTCATTCTTTATCTAAATGGGAATATATGAACAGCCCAGCAGTCTGTGTCCTAATGACAGAAGATGTACAGTAAGTGATGTTTAATTATGTTTGTTGACTCTCATAGTCTGCAGTGCATAGAAATCAGTGATGAAAAAAAAAAAAAAACGTGATGAGTTTTTTAAATTAATACACCGCAAATGCTTAAAATGATCAAAATATGTAAATAGTACATGTTGTTATTAATGTGCCTGTTACTCCATTAAACATATACTGACATCATGTTTATATGCACAACACCTTCCACCCACTACACTCGGACCTTGCGGAGAGATTGAGCACGTTCAGTGGAAGGCTCAGACTCCAGAAATGCAACACGGAACGAGACAGGAGGTCCTTCATACCGACAGCCATCAGACTGTATAATGCATATGTTCCTTCTTGACTGCACTTAAATGTAGAATATATGTAAAACATATTTATATTATTGATATATTATATATGATATATATAATACATGTTATATATTATACTATTTATTATTATCATTGTTTATTGTGAGCGAACAGTGGTGCTGAATTTCCCCCAGTGATCAATAAGGTACATTCTATTCTATTCCATTCTATCTATAAAACCTCAATGTAGGTGTTTGGATGGGGTCCCAAAGGCTCCATTGTAAGCATACTTTTGATCACATTTATTTAATATTTAGAATGCAAAAAAAAGAAGATAACATCCATTGTCATGTCTCTCATATATGAAAGACATAATGATTGTGAACGATAGGCAACATAAAAACATGAATGATAATTTCGATATCCTATTTTGACAAAAACATTTCTCACTTTAGAAATATTTTTAAGATTACAAAAACAGTTTTTGGTCAGTTGACGACAGTGACCCTCCAAAGACATTGACTGACCAAACAGAACCAACACAGGATAACCACTTTACTTACTAAACCTATAATATAGGTTTTTTAAACATAAGATCATTGTCTCCTAAAACGTTGTTAGTTAATGATATTATCAGAGACAACAATCTTAACGTCATCGGTCTCAGCGAAACCTGGCTTAAACCAAACGACTTTTTTGCGCTAAATGAGGCATGTCCTCCTAACTTTACACATGCGCATATTGCCCGTCCGCTCAAAAGGGGTGGGGGGGTCGCACTAATATACAACGAAAACTTTAACCTTAGTCCTAACATAAATAATAAATATAAATCGTTTGAGGTGCTTACTATGAGGTCTGTCACACCGCTGCCTCTACACCTGGCTGTTATCTACCGCCCCCCAGGGCCCTATTCGGACTTTATTAATGAATTCTCAGAGTTCGTTGCTGATCTAGTGACACACGCCGATAATATAATCATAATGGGGGACTTTAATATCAATATGAATACCCCATCGGACCCACCGTGCGTAGCGCTCCAGACTGTAATTGATAGCTGTGGTCTCACACAAATAATAAATGAACCCACGCATCGCAACGGTAATACGATAGACCTAGTGCTTGTCAGGGGCATCACCGTTTCCAAAGTTACGATACTCTCGTATACTAAAGTATTGTCCGATCATTACCTTATAAAATTCGAGGTTCAGACGCATGTTCGTCAAACTAATAATAATAATACCTGCTATAGCAGCCGCAACATTAATACAGCCACAACGACAACTCTTGCTGACCTACTGCCCTCGGTAATGGCACCATTCCCAAAGTATGTGGGCTCTATTGATAACCTCACTAACAACTTTAACGACGCCCTGCGCGAAACCATTGATAACATAGCACCGCTAAAGTCAAAAAAGGCTCCAAAAAAGCGCACCCCGTGGTTTACAGAAGAAACTAGAGCTCAGAAATTATTATGTAGAAAGCTGGAACGCAAATGGCGCACGACTAAACTTGAGGTGCACCATCAAGCATGGAGTGATGGTTTAATAACTTATAAACGCATGCTTACTTTAGCTAAAGCTAAATATTACTCAAATCTCATCCACCGTAATAAAAACGATCCTAAATTTTTGTTTAGTACGGTAGCATCGCTAACCCAACAAGGGATTCCTTCCAGTAGCTCAACCCACTCAGCTGATGACTTTATGCAATTCTTTAGTAAGAAAATTGAAGTCATTAGAAAGGAGATTAAAGACAATGCGTCCCAGCTACAACGGGGTTCTATTAACACTGACACGATTGTATATACGGCGGATACTGCCCTCCAAAATAGTTTCTCTCGTTTTGAGGAAATAACATTAGAGGAATTGTTTCAACGTGTAAATGGAATAAAACAGACAACATGTTTACTTGACCCTCTTCCTGGGAAACTGATCAAGGAGCTCTTTGTATTATTAGGTCCATCAGTGCTAAATATTATAAACTTATCACTCTCCTCGGGCACTGTTCCCCTAGCATTCAAAAAAGCGGTTATTCATCCTCTTCTTAAAAGACCTAACCTCGATCCTGACCTCATGGTAAACTACCGACCGGTGTCTCACCTTCCCTTTATTTCAAAAATCCTTGAAAAAATTGTTGCGGAGCAGTTAAATGAACACTTAGCGTCTAACAATCTATGTGAAACCTTTCAATCCGGTTTCAGGGCAAATCACTCCACGGAGACAGCCCTCGCAAAAATGACTAATGATCTATTGCTAACGATGGATTCTGATGCGTCATCTATGTTGCTGCTCCTCGATCTTAGCGCTGCTTTCGATACCGTCGATCATAATATTTTATTAGAACGTATCAAAACACGAATTGGTATGTCAGACTTAGCCCTGTCTTGGTTTAACTCTTATCTTACTGATAGGATGCAGTGTGTCTCCCATAACAATGTGACCTCGGACTACGTTAAGGTAACGTGTGGAGTTCCCCAGGGTTCGGTCCTTGGCCCTGCACTCTTCAGCATCTACATGCTGCCGCTAGGTGACATCATACGCAAATACGGTATTAGCTTTCACTGTTATGCTGATGACACCTAACTCTACATGCCCCTAAAGCTGACCAACACGCCGGATTGTAGTCAGCTGGAGGCGTGTCTTAATGAAATTAAACAATGGATGTCCGCTAACTTTTTGCAACTCAACGCCAAAAAAACGGAAATGCTGATTATCGGTCCTGCTAGACACCGAACTCTATTTAATAATACAACTCTAACATTTGACAACCAAACAATTAAACAAGGCGACACGGTAAAGAATCTGGGTGTTATCTTCGACCCAACTCTCTCCTTTGAGGCACACATTAAAAGCGTTACTAAAACGGCCTTCTTTCATCTCCGTAATATCGCTAAAATTCGCTCCATTCTGTCCACTAAAGACGCTGAGATCATTATCCATGCGTTTGTTACGTCTCGCCTCGACTACTGTAACGTATTATTTTCGGGTCTCCCCATGTCTAGCATTAAAAGATTACAGTTGGTACAAAATGCGGCTGCTAGACTTTTGACAAGAACAAGAAAGTTTGATCACATTACGCCTGTACTGGCTCACCTGCACTGGCTTCCTGTGCACTTAAGATGTGACTTTAAGGTTTTACTACTTACGTATAAAATACTACACGGTCTAGCTCCATCTTATCTTGCCGATTGTATTGTACCATATGTCCCGGCAAGAAATCTGCGTTCAAAGGACTCCGGCTTATTAGTGATTCCTAAAGCCCAAAAAAAGTCTGCGGGCTATAGAGCATTTTCCGTTCGGGCTCCAGTACTCTGGAATGCCCTCCCGGTAACAGTTCGCGATGCCACCTCAGTAGAAGCATTTAAGTCTCACCTTAAAACTCATTTGCATACTCTAGCCTTTAAATAGACTCCCTTTTTAGACCAGTTGATCCGCCGTTTCTTTTCTTTTTCTTCTATGTCCCACTCTCCCGTGTGGAGGGGGTCCGGTCCGATCCGGTGGCCATGTACTGCTCGCCTGTGTATCGGCTGGGGACATCTCTGCGCTGCTGGTCCGCCTACGCTTGGGATGGTTTCCTGCTGGCTCCGCTGTGAACGGGACTCTCGCTGCTGTGTCTTGGATCCTCTTTGGACTGGACTCTCGCGACTGTGTTGTATCCATTGTGGATTGAACTTTCACAGTATCATGTTAGACCCGCTCGACATCCATTGCTTTCCTCCTCTCTAAGGTTCTCATAGTCATCATTGTCACCGACGTCCCACTGGGTCATTATTGTCACCAATGTCCCACTGGGTGTGAGTTTTCCTACCGAGGATGTCGTGGTGGTTTGTGCAGCCCTTTGAGACACTAGTGATTTAGGGCTATATAAGTAAACATTGATTGATTGATTGAAGATAAAATCCTAATACAATACTAATAAATGCATTATCATAATGCAATATCTGTACAGATACACAACAATAAAATATATAGTTAGAACCAAGGCAAAAACAATGAATGAAAACAGCATCTCAATGCAGATAAATCTTTAGAAGTCTTTTAAATCCTACCTTACTAAGGGTATTTCTTATATGCAAAGGAAGAGTATTCCACAAAGTAATAGCCCTATGCAGTACAGTGACTTTCTTGGCAAGTCGTCCTTGAGATGAGGTTTTGGTGCCGGACCTATGAATGTCAGAACTATAACCAATGTGACCAGCAATATCCATAGGACAATGGGTAAAAATAAAATTTCTTATGAATAACAGTAGGTTTTTTGAAAACCCGTTGATAACTTTCGCCCATTTAAGGCTCTCGTGCATATGGTCAACACTATCTGCAACTAAGAGCAAGTCGAGCTGCTGGGTTTTGGATAGTTTGTGATTTTTGTAACTCACACTTAGGTGCAGAGGACCAAATTACGCTGTAATAAGTACACTTCCTGACAGTAGCAATACTTCTGCCCATTTTTGTAACAACTGGATTAGAAGAGAGTGTTACCAAGCATTAAACCCAAAAGTTTCACCTTGCTAGCCTGATTGATTGTTTGCACAGCAATCTGTAAGTTTAATAAAGGTTTTGTAGCTATACTGTGTTTAGAATCAAAGACTATATAGGTGGTTTTTAGTCTCTTACTGCGAGCCAAATTTCCCCTACAGGTACAAATAAAGAAATGGGGAACATATTCTAAGTAACAAAAACTTAATTTAGAGTTATTTGGACACTTGGGGGAAATATAAGGGTAAGGGTTAGAGTTGGGGTTACTAATAAGCAATAATTCTAAGTTTATTGAGGGAAGACTCTTTGTTAAGGGATTACTGCTTGTATAATAAGGCCATGCAGAAGAAGGCATTAATAAATACAAAATAATGACTATTAAGAGCCAACATGTTACTAATTTGCATGTTAAAGGCCTACTGAAATCTACTAATACCGACCACGCAGTCTGACACATGCCAATACGGCCAGTTTAGTTTACTAAATTACAATTTTAAATTTCCCGCGGAGTTTCTTGTTGAAAACGTCGCGGAATGATGACGCGTCCGCGTGACGTCTCGGGTTGGGGGGAAATTTTAGCGCAGCACCACTTGCGGCTAAAAGTCGTCTCTTTTCATCGCGCAATTACACAGTATTCTGGACATCTGTGTTGCTGAATCTTTTGCAATTTGTTCAATTAATAATGGAGGAATCAAAGTAGAAAGATGGAGGTGGTAAGCTTTAGCCTTTAGCCACACAAACACACGGTGTTTCCTTCTTTAAAATTCCCGGAGGTAAAACTTTAGTATGGATCAGAGCGGTCAAGCGAACATGGTTCCCGACCACTTGTCAACCGGCAGGTTTCGGTGAGCAAATTGTGGTAAAAAGTCGCCTCTTACCGGAGATCAGCGGAGATCAGAGGAGCTTGCGCCGTCCATGCAGCTGCTGTGACTTCCCTCAGAGACTGGCGTCAAGACACCCGTGGACACACCCCTCCGACTATCAGGTACTAATAAACTCACTAAAACACTAGCAACACAATAGAAAGATAAGAGATTTCCCAGAATTATCCTAGTAAATGCGTCTAAAAACATCTGAATCCGTCCCCATGCAATCGCTTTTTTTTTAACTTTTTTTAAATTTTAGTTTATTTTTTTCTAGTCCTTCGCTATCAATATCATCATCCACAAATCTTTCATCCTCGCTCAAATTAATGGGGAAATTGTCGTTTTCTCGGTCCGAATAGCTCTTTCTACTGGAGGCTCCCATTAAAAACAATGTGAATATGTGAGAAGCCCTCACCCTTGTGACGTCATCGTCTGCGACTTCCGGTAAAGGCAAGGCTTTTTTATTAGCGACCAAAAGTTGCAAACTTTATCGTCAATGTTCTCTACTAAATCCTTTCAGCAAAAATATGGCAATATCGCAAAATGATCAAATATGACACATAGAATGGACCTGCTATCCCTGTTTAAATAAGAAAATCTCATTTCAGTATGCCTTTAATAAGCAACTAATCAATGGTGAATATGTACCCTATGCTAAAGTGTTACCTATTTTGACTTTAATGAGATAAGAAAACTCTTTAAGAAGGGAGACCGGAGGGTGTGTTCCAACTATCGTGGGATCACACTCCTCAGCCTTCCCGGTAAGGTTTATTCAGGTGTACTGGAGAGGAGGCTACGTCGGATAGTCGAACCTCGGATTCAGGAGGAACAGTGTGGTTTTCGTCCTGGTCGTGGAACTGTGGACCAGCTCTATACTCTCGGCAGGGTTCTTGAGGGTGCATGGGAGTTTGCCCAACCAGTCTACATGTGCTTTGTGGACTTGGAGAAGGAATTCGACCGTGTCCCTCGGGAAGTCCTGTGGGGAGTGCTCAGAGAGTATGGGGTATCGGACTGTCTTATTGTGGTGGTCCGCTTCCTGTATGATCAGTGTCAGAGCTTGTTCCGCATTGCCGGCAGTAAGTCGAACACATTTCCAGTGAGGGTTGGACTCCGCCAAGGCTGTCCTTTGTCACCGATTCTGTTCATAACTTTTATGGACAGAATTTCTAGGCGCAGTCAAGGCGTTGAGGGGTTCCGGTTTGGTAACCGCAGGATTAGGTATCTGCTTTTTGCAGATGATGTGGTCCTGATGGCTTCATCTGACCGGGATCTTCAGCTCTCGCTGGATCGGTTCGCAGCCGAGTGTGAAGCGACCGGAATGAGAATCAGCACCTCCAAGTCCGAGTCCATGGTTCTCGCCCGGAAAAGGGTGGAGTGCCATCTCCGGGTTGGGGAGGAGACCCTGTCCCAAGTGGAGGAGTTCAAGTACCTAGGAGTCTTGTTCACGAGTGAGGGAAGAGTGGATCGTGAGATCGACAGGCGGATCGGTGCGGCGTCTTCAGTAATGCGGACGTTGTACCGATCCGTTGTGGTGAAGAAGGAGCTGAGCCGGAAGGCAAAGCTCTCAATTTACCGGTCGATCTACGTTCCCATCCTCACCTATGGTCATGAGCTTTGGGTCATGACCGAAAGGATAAGATCACGGGTACAAGCGGCCGAAATGAGTTTTCTCCGCCGTGTGGCGGGGCTCTCCCTTAGAGATAGGGTGAGAAGCTCTGCCATCCGGGAGGAGCTCAAAGTAAAGCCGCTGCTCCTCCACATCGAGAGGAGCCAGATGAGGTGGTTCGGGCATCTGGTCAGGATGCCACCCGAACGCCTCCCTAGGGAGGTGTTTAGGGCACGTCCAACCGGTAGGAGGCCACGGGGAAGACCCAGGACACGTTGGGAAGACTATGTCTCTCGGCTGGCCTGGGAACGCCTCGGGATCCCCCGGGAAGAGCTAGACGAAGTGGCTGGGGAGAGGGAAGTCTGGGTTTCCCTGCTTAGGCTGTTGCCCCCGTGACCCGACCTCGGATAAGCGGAAGATGATGGATGGATGGATGGATGGAGATAAGAAAACATTGGAGCTCTTAAAGACCTACTGAAATGAGATTTTCTTATTTAAACGGGGATAGCAGGTCCATTCTATGTGTCATACTTGATCATTTCGCGATATTGCCATATTTTTGCTGAAAGGATTTAGTAGAGAACATCCACGATAAAGTTTGCAACTTTCGCTGCTAAGAGAAATGCCCCGCCTCTACCGGAAGTCGCATACGATGACGTCACATGTTGATGGCTCCTCACATATTCACATTGATTTTAATGGGAGCCTCCAACAAAAACATCTACTGTATTCGGACCAAGAAAACAACATTTTTCCCATTAATTTGAGCGAGGATGAAAGATTTGTGTTTGAGGATATTGATAGGGACGGACTAGAAACAAAAAGTTAAAAAAGTTTTTTAAAAAAACGCGATTGCTTTGGGACGGATTCCGATGTTTTTAGACACATTTACTAGGATAATTCTGGGAAATCACTTATCTTTCTATTGTGTTGCTAGTGTTTTAGTGAGTTTAACAGTACCTGATAGTCGAAAGGGTGTCTCCATAGGTGTCTTGACGCGCAGTGTCTCAGGGGAGTCGACGGCAGCTATGGACGGCACAAGCTCAGCTTTTCTCCGGTAAGAACTGACTTTTTAACCACAATTTTCTCACCGAAACCAGCTGGTTGACATTTGGTCGGGATCCATGTTGGCTTGACCGCGCTCTGATCCATAGGAAAGTTTCACCTCCAGGAATTTTAAACAAGGAATCACCGTGTGTTTGTGTGGCTAAAGGTTAAAGCTTCCCAATTCCATCTTTCTACTTCTCCAATATTAATTGAACAAATTGCAAAAGATTCAGCAACACAGATGTCCAAAATAATGTGTAATTATGCCGTTAAAGCAGACGACTTTTAGCTGTGTGTGTGCGCAGCGCTCAAACTTCCTAAAAACCCGTGACGTCCTGCGTACACGTCATCATTACACGACGTTTCGAACACGAAACTCCCCGGAAATTTAAAATTGTAATTTAGTCAACTAAAATGGCCGTATTGGCATGTGTTGCAACGTTAATATTTTATCATTGCTATATAAACTATCAGACTGCGTGGTGGGTAGTAGTGGGTTTCAGTAGACCTTTAAAGGGGAACATTATCACAATTTCAAAAGGTTTAAAAACAATAAAAATCAGTTCCCAGTGGCTTGTTTTATTTTTCGAAGTTTTTTTCAAAATTTTACACCTCCTGGAATATCCCTAAAAAAAGCTTTACAATTCTTGATTTTTGCTATTTGCGATGCGACGGTCCATTTCCCTGTGACGTCATACAGGGCTGCCAATACAAAGGACATGGCGGTTACCACAGCAAGATATAGCAACATTAGCTTGGATTCAGAGTCGGATTTCAGTGGTTTAAGCGATTCAACAGATCATGCATGTATTGAAACAGAAGGTCGGAGTATGGAGGCAGATAGCGAAAACGAAATTGAAGAAGAAATTGAAGCTATTGAGCGAATAGCTATTGACGCTATTCGGCCATAGCCTGGGTGTACCTAATGAAGTGGCCCATAGCATGGCTGCCTTATTAGCGTCGCCGGTAAAATGTGCAGACCAAACGATCAGGACTTTTGCATCTTGTGACACTGGAGCAACTTAAATCCGTCGGTTGGTAAGTGTTTGTTTCGTATTAAATGTGGGTATCTAGTTTCAAATGTACATACAGCTAGCATAAATAGCATGTTAGCATCGATTAGTATAGCATGTTAGCATCGATTAGCTGGCAGTCGTGCCGTGACCAAATATGTCTGATTAGCACATAAGTCAACAACATCAACAGAACTCACCTTTGTGATTTTGTTGACTTAATCATTGCAAATGCATCTGCAGGTCATCCATACATCTCTGTGCCATGTCTGTCTTAGCATCGCTGGTAAAATGTGCAGACCCTCTGTTAAATTCAATGGGGGTCTGGCGGCAGATTTCTTGCCAGTGCTGTAACTTGAATCCCTCCCTGTTACTGTTGTTACACCCTCCGACAACACACCGACGAGACATGATGTCTCCAAAGTTCCAAAAAATAGTCGAAAAAACGGAAAATAACAGAGCTGAGACCCGGTGTTTGTAATGTGAAAATGAAAATGGCGGCAGCATTACCTCGGTGACGTCACGTTCTGACGTCATCGCTAAAAGACCGATAAACAGAAAGGCGTTTAATTTGCCAAAACTCACCCATTTAGAGTTCGGAAATCGGTTAAAAAAATACATGGTCTTTTTTCTGCAACATCAAGGTATATATTGACGCTTGCATAGGTTTGGTGATAATGTTCCCCTTTAATGAGATAAAAAACATTGGGGCTCTTAAGATGATATCATACTTTACATGTCACTGTAATGACTCTCTAAAAAAAGGTTCATATTTGCAGAGGTGAATGTGATTATAATGTGCATTGGGTTGGTCAGTGCCGGTCCTTCTATAATAACTGCCTGAGGGTGGCGCCAAATGAGTAACTACTGTACTAATGGCTTGATGGTTTTTTGTTTTTTTTTTGCATCTTTTTTTGTGGTCCTCATGTTCTACGTGGAATGCATATCAACAAGTCAACCGTCTGCACGGACTACCTGTTACTTCCGAACTAAAAACAAGTGGCATAAGCGGCGACATGTTTTTTTTGTTTGTTTTTTTGAGCGCCCGAATTAAATCAAGACGCACATTTTTCAAATGAAGCCCATTTCAAGTGACCCCGTTTGATGGGGATCGCATTAAACTGCAGGAATCAAACAATTTCGCGGTAGGCAGCCGGGGCATAATGTGATGTTGAGTGTGAAGTTGCTGCGTGCTGCGGCTGATGGGAGCCCCACCTCCTCCCACCTTGAGAGGAGAGGAGGGAACAAGTCATCCTCAGCACCGCACCACCACTTGCTCTCTGGAACCGCTTCAGATGGGCTCGTTTCGCGGGGTTTTATCTTTTTTTTGTTTTCTGTTAATTGTATTTGTCTTGGCTGTTGTTTTTTAAGGCTACCTTTTTCCCCATGCACGTTGATGGCATTTAGACCGTTTAGAGTTGCTACTTGCCGGAGCGCAAACTTGGACCGAAAGGGATGCGCCGTGAACATATGTGAGAGCAATCCCCGATGGAATGAGGTCGCTCGTTAAATAGTTTTACGGTAGAAAAAAAAAACCAATCTTTCTTAGACGAAATGAATTCCTCTGAATTTTAATGCGGGGAAGTTCTAACCGGATTGAGGGTGCTGCTGAAGTTATTTTGAGGATCTATACCAGCATTTTTCATTTCTTTTTTCTGGACGGATTGCGACCAAGCGCTCATCCACGTCTCTCTGGGCTCAGGTAATTAAACAACATTTACTTACAAACATAATAAAACATGTCAAACAAGTTGCACTTAAATGAATGGGAAGAAAAAAATGATTGATAGAGGAACTGCGAAAACGAAAATCCATGCGCGCACATTTCACTTCATTCCAAGCCAATTGCGCACAATGCGATGCGGTAATTGCGCGTTATAATAGCGTCATGCCCCTTTGAAGCAGAACGTGACCAATTTGTATTTGCTTAGCTGCAAACCCCCCCCCACCGATTGCACGTATTAGTTACAAGTGTCCGCTTGTGAGCAACATTTTTTTGCACGAAAGGCTTGTGCGTACATTGTGCGCCTCCACATGGGAAATCCCCCCCACCATTTCCCCGAGCATCCAAGTGGGATTCTTGGGTGTTGTTTCTCCCCACTCCACCGAGCACTGGGCTCGTCTTTAATAGTCTGCGAGACACAAAGTGTGCACACTACAAGGCCGACAAACACACCAACACAAGCAGGGGCTGTAAAGCGTTCTAGCCCATAGCCTTCAAAGTGTAACATGAGCCTTCTTAATGTGGTGATCTCATCTGTGTGCAGCTGAAGGCAGGTTGGGAGAGGAGATGTAGCCAAGACTAATTGGGTGGAAATAAGTCGTGAAATATTCATTCCATGTGACATGACAAGTCATTTGAACGTGGTTCGATATTCAAAATGTGTCGTGGAACAGACTTCAAATCAGACCGGCCCCTGGCACAAACAGACATTGGGTGGGGGCACATGTTTCTGGCATGGGTCACTTCACTATATATAATTTTCTTTCTGCTAAACTTTTATTCAGCGGGTGAGTCAACATGTCCTTGGTAATGGTTTTAGTTCTGTTCAAAAGCCCGAAAAGATTATTGCTAATTTAGCATCGCTATGGATGCTGTCATTGTGAGAGATTTACAGACTGTACTATCTAAGTCAGGGGTAGGGAACCTATGGCTCTAGAGCCAGATGTGGCTCTTTTGATGACTGCATCTGGCTCTCAGATAAATCTAAGCTGACATTGCTTGAATGAATAATTCCGCTGGTAATCACAATGTTAAAAATAACGTTCAACATGTAAAACATTCTCATGCATTTTAATCCATTCATCCGTTTTCTACCGCACCTGTTCAAGAAATAAAAATGTTATTAAAAATAATTAGAGACTAATTGTACTCTAAAAATGTTGATTGTACATTAAAAAAATGCACGCATTTAGTTCTATGCAGTGTTAAAAAATATGATATGGCTCTCACGGAAATACATTTTAAGATATTTGGCTTTCATGGCTCTCTCAGCCAAAAAGGTTCCCGACCCCTGATCTAAGTTGATATTGTGGCCAAACTTTCCCCCTAAAGATAGTGTTTAAATAACAATATTTTTTCATAGTTTTTGCCTGTGTATTGTGATTTGTTGACTTTTTTAAATAAAGCTGAAGCGGCTTAGCAGTTTTGAATTGTTTTCACTGCATGGGTCGTACATTTTTTTTAAAATATTCTAATATACACTTTGGAAATAATCTGTAATGAATTTGCAAGATTTTATTTAGTTATATTAATTTACTGTATATATATATACATATATATTGTATTTTTCTATTAATCTTCATATGTCTTACTTGTATTTTATTATTTATCTCGACACATGGTTCTTACTATTTTACAAGTTTTATTGTTTTTATTTTCCAACGTTCCTCAGATGAGCCATCTGCCTCAGGGGTTATCGGCCGTGCTTGTGGGGGCGTTTTGTGTCAGCGCCCTGGTTGCCCTGGTTGCCCTGGTTGCCCTGGTCTGATGACTTCCTGGTGCAGTTGGCTCCCGTGATAGTGTTTAGTCACATTTCTCCTCTGTACTCAGTCATGCAATCCTTGGTCCATATAGTTGCATATGTGTGTATGTTGTGTGGGTGTGTTTGTGTTTGGTATCTGTGTCCGTGCGTACGTATGTGATTATGGGGGATATGGGTGACAGGGGTACTGTTTTTAACTATGTAAAGCACTTTGTGTTGCATTTCTTTTTTGTATGAAAAGCGCTTTATTAATAAAGCTTGATTTGATTATTGAATTCAACTGAATTGTAGTTGTGAATATAGTCTTTATTTATAGTTCGTATGTGATTATTTACAGTGAAGTAACCTTTGTTTATTGTTTTTAATTGGTTGCTGACATGACTGCAATAAATGAATTTTCGCGATGTAGGAATAATTTATTAAAAGTCTATTTTCATAGCTGCAGCATAAAATGTCTATTGACTACTACCTAATGCGTTTTTAAACATTATGAGAGCTTTCTAAACATGAAATAACACCCTTTTGTCACCTTAACGCCCTTGTGTGGTGTTCGGGTCTGTGGGACTCGTTTTCATCTTTTTATTAAAAAAAAATGATACAATTAATTATTTTTTCAAACTGAGACTCACTGACTTGGGCTCATTTTCTGTGAAGAACATATATCAGAATACAAATTTATTGACCACACACCATACACCCCCCTTACACTTTTCTATTACATATAATATGTCCGGGTCCACTGGATCCGGGGCTAATAGAAGTGTGGAAATTGATGTTCTGTGTGCCACACGCACGAACGCACACACACACACACACACACACACACACAAACACAGGCCTATACAGGAGGAGGACAGAGTGTAAGTACACAGAACATCAGAGTCAAATGTGCGAGAAAATGAGAGCAGACAGTGTTGACAATGTTGCAACCTTGTGTGGGAACCGCAGGTGCATTAACACAAAAGAAGAATCCCTGTGGGATGCAGAAACTAGCAGATAAAATGCAAAGGGTCCATCAGACCCACAAAAGCTGGCTGAGTAACAACAATATGAACATCACACAAGGGTTAATCCAATATGATAATACTGGCTGAGGCTGAGCCAATCGGAGGACATGGTGGTGAACTGCATGCTCTGATTGGTTAGGTCTCATTTAGTGGCCAATAATACTGTAGTATATATACTTTTAGTTCATTCAGCCATTTTTTATGATCAAACATGCCAAATTTAGGACAAACAACTAATAGATTATGTGCAATGTGGTGAAACCTCAATGTTTGAAGCACAATGTGGTGAGGGACAACCGTAAATACAATGTTTTACAACACTTGTAAAATATTACTAATACATTATTTCTCCATATCTTCTTCTAAACATACTTGAACAGCATTTTTGTTGGTTGGGTCTTGTATGCACATACTCCCATAGCCAAATCTACTTCTGGGTGACAAGTCAAACTCAAGGCCTTATTGTAACTTACCAAATTTTTATGTGGCCTGCAATAGGCTACAAATAATAAAGCACTTGCTGACTTAAATGTTTCTTCATATGTTTATTTGAACAGAAACATATTTCACGGTTTAAAATTATCTGATCATGCAACAAGATGTTCAAAGCATGTTTTGTTAATTAAAAAGTTAATAATAGATACACTTGCAGTAAACTTTGTTTAATCTCTGTTAAATTGTTACAAAATCCCTATTTACATAAAATAACACCCACATAGTGACCTGTGGCTAGAGACGATTGTATTGCCATAAATCCCGAACTACAGTACAAGCCGCTACTTGCAGCTTATAAAATGGTGCGGCTAGTTTAGGGATTTTTTGTTTTGAATTCAAAAAATAGTTTTCAACAGACCTTGGATGGGTGTGTTATTGTTTCTGTTATGGCGCCATCTTTTAGGCGAGTTTGCTAACTGCAGGTGCTGCGGCGTAAATGTCTACAGTATTTCCTTCTAGTGCTTTCAACTGGAAGTACAAGTGCCGTTCCGTCTTTTAGTCATCAATAGCGTTTCTACTCAAATAAATTCTTCAATTATCACTCCAAGCAAAGTTTGTACGTTTTACAGTATTACCAAAACAATTCATACCTACTAAACCATCCCATGGGTCATGCATATTTGTCTTTATTGTCGTAATGTAATGACGCTAATGTCGTTAGCATTAGCTAATATGTAAACACGTTTACTAGTGTCTGCATTAATATAGTTAACTTTCAGTGGCATTCTTTTTGTATTGTTTCAGTTTTGTAAACTCACCAAAACGTCACCAGTAATTTATTGAGTCTGTTTAGCTGATTGGAGAGAAAGCACCGGCAGCTAGTGTGTCCATGATGATGACTTCTGTTTTTTTCTGCCATTTTACAGACACTGTTTAGAAACAATTCAAGTATGTGTAAACTACTAATTTCAGAATTTATAAATATGTGGTTTATAGTCCGGTGTGACTAATATACGGAAAAAAATGTTTTTCTTCCAAAATTTAGTGGGTGTGGCTTATATACTGGTGCGCTCTATAAATATGCAATACCCACTTGGATGCATCAATGCTCGCATGAAAGAAATGTCAAAAACTGGAATGGGGCCACCAAAAAAATCTTGTTTAGAGCCACAAAAAATGGCTTGGACCAGCCCTGGTTCAAATACTCTTAGTCAGTATTCCCAAATGAAGATTATAGCTTTCTCAACCCTAATACTCAATATGCCAATTTGCAGTTAATTCCTTGCAAAGATCAACAGTGTAAGGCCACTAGATGTGATGCAACCCACTATAAAGTCTGCATGTGGGAGGTAATGGATTTTTTCCCCTCAGTCCAAAGGCAGCCAATATAGGAAAATCACCCTATTTGAGAAAATCATGAAATCATCCATTACCATGATGTCCTCAAACCTGGAGGGAGTTCGCCCTTCACTAAAAAACACTTAAGCTTGTTTTTATACGTATGAACAGGTGGATCTTTCCATTCTATGCAGAAAAACACAAACGGACGCTACTGCTACATCGTGATTTTCCCAAAAGCTCCATTAAAAAAAGGGACAAAATGATTAATTTATTCCTTTAATGCCATTTTCCAATGCCAGTCTACCCCTTTTACCACGGCTTATTGTTAATTTACTAACATGCCTCGCTTGATTTTCTGCTTGACTCATTTTGGCTGTACCTGTAACACAGCAAATGTCAGCCAGTCAGCCACTGAGTTGAATCAGTCCACAGAGTCATAGATCATCCGTCTCTATGGTAACCAGGACAGGTGCCGAAGATGTCTAACACAATTATCTGAGCCTTTCTTCCTAAATACCCCTGTTAATGTGTAATGAAAAAACAAACACAAAAGCACGCAACTTCATTATTGAGACAAATTCTAATAAGTCTTACCCAGAAAGACACCTAAAAAGTTTTATACAATAATATAATATAATAGAATAGAATAGAAAGTACTTTATTAATCCCTAGGGGAAATTCAGCAATAAGTGTCAGTAATAATGCTTATCAGTAATAAGTAATTTATCAGTAATTTTTAAGTATCTTTACTGACACCTAAAATAATACTGTAATGATACGTAAAAATATAAAATTGTTATCTTTTTTTAAGAGGAAGCCCAACTCTTATCTATACATACATACATATATATATATATATATATATATATATATATATATATATATATATATATACATACAAACCCTGTTTCCATCTGAGTTGGGAAATTGTGTTAGATGTAATGATTTGCAATTCATTTTCAATCCATATTCAGTTGAATATGTTACAAACACAACATATTTGATGTTCAAACTGATAAACATGTTTTCGTTTGCAAATAATCATCAACTTCAGAATTTAATGGCTGCAACATGTGACAAAGTAGTTGGGAAAGGGCATGTTCACCACTGTTTTACCTCACATTTTCTTTTAACAACACGCAATAAACGTTTGGGAACTGAGGAAACTAATTGTTGAAGCTTTGAAAGTGGAATTATGTCCCTTTCTTGTTTTATTTAGAGCTTCAGTCGTTCAACAGTCCGGGGTCACCGCTGTCGTATTTTACTCCTCCTAATGTGCCACTGCAGGCGGGCCAGAAAAGTACCCGCAATCTTTCTTTACGCAGCCACACTGTTGTAAGACTTGCTGAATGTGTCTTGGCATTGTCTTGCTGAATTAGCAGGGGCGTCCATGAAAAGACGGCGCTTAGATGGCATCATATGTTGTTCCAAAACCTGTATGTACCTTTCAGCATTAATGGTGCCTTTTCACAGATGGGTAAGTTACCCATGCCTTGGGCACTAATGCACCCCCATTCCATCACAGATGCTGGCTTTTCAACTTTGCGTCGATAACAGTCTGGATGGTTCACTTCCCCTTTGGTCCGGATGACTCGATGTCGAATATTTCCAAAAACAATTTGAAATGTGGACTCCTCACACCACAGACACTTTTCCACTTTGCATCAGTCCATCTTAGATTATCTCGGGCCCAGAGAAGCCGGCGGCGGTTCTGGATGTTGTTGATAAAGGGCTTTCGCTTTGCATAGTACAGCTTTAACTTGCACTTACAGATGTAGTGATGAACTGTATTTAGTGACAGTGGTTTTCTGAAGTGTTCCTGAGCCCATGTGGTGAGAGCCTATGTCAGGTTTTGATACAGTGCCATCTGCTGGATCGAAGGTCATGGTCATTCAATTTTGGTCTCCGGCCATTCCGCTTACGTGGAGTGATTTCTCCAGATTCTCTGAACGTTTTGATGCTATTATGGACCGAACTGTTGAAATCCCTAAATTTCCTGCAATTACACTTTGAGAAACGTTGTTCTTAAACTGTTTGACTATTTGCTCACGCAGTTGTGGAAAAAGGGTGTACCTCGCCCTATCCTTCCTTGTGAAAGACTGAGCCTTTTTTGGGAAGCTGTTTTTATACCCAATCATGGCACCCACCTGTTCCCAATTAGCCTACACACCTGTGGGATGTTCCAAATAAGTGTTAGATGAGCATTCCTCAACTTTAGCAGTATTTATTGCCACCTTTCCCAACTTCATTGTCACGTGTTGCTGGCATCAAATTAATGATTATTTGCAAAAAAAAAAGTTTAACAGCTTGAACATCAAATATGTTGTCTTTGTAGCATTTTCTACTGAATATGGGTTGAAAATGATTTGCAAATCATTGTATTCCGTTTATATTTACATCTAATTCAATTTCCCAACTCATATGGAAACAGGGTTTGTATATATATATATATATATATATATATATATATATATCTTGATTGGGTTATCCAGAGAATGACGGACTGGCAGTGTGCCGCACCTCGCCAAGGAGCAGCGAGAATACCAAGAAGCGCATATGCCAAATCTTCAAAGAGAACGGCCTACGGATCACGATTGAAGCCAACAAGCAAACCGTCAACTTCCTCGACGTCACTTTCAACCTGAGAAATAACAGCTACCAACCATTCACGAAACCCAACACAACACTCCAATACGTGCACCATCAACCACACACCCACCACCACGAAAAGAATACCAGCCGGAATTAATCTAGCAAAGCTGAATTTGACCAAGCAACCCCCCCCCCCCCGTACCAGAAAGCACTTGATGAAAGCGGATACAACTTCACCCTCACCTATGAACCCACGCCAGA